>NC_136266.1:25132426-25147426 GCF_964187855.1 Myxine glutinosa | reverse complement strand
TATTTTGCACATTAGCCAAAAAATTTTTAAACAAAAACAAAAGTTAAATTACGACTGAGATTACCGACAGTAAAATTACAGATCAGTACTTCGTGTAACCCCCACGAGCATTCAGGAGAGCACGTACACGTTGAGGCATGCTGTTCACGAGATTTGCCAAGGTTTGGACAGGAATCGCTTGCCATGCAGTGACAATAGCCTGCTGCAATTGACGCACAGAGGTCGGCTGCTGGTCCCAGTGGTCGATTTGATGTGTTAATTCTGCCCACAAGTTCTCTATCGGATTCATATCCGGGGACATGGCAGGCCACTCCATATGCTCTACACCACGGTCAGCAAGAAAGTGTTGGATCATGCGAGCACGATGAGGCCGTGCATTGTCATCTTGGAAGACAAAGTTTCCTCGAAAGGCTGCACGAGCAAATGGAAGCAGTGTTTCTTCCAGAATGGCCCTGTACTTGAACTGGTTCAGGTTTCCATTCAGAACAACCAGGTCAGTTTTTCCCCCTGCATGAAAAGCAGCCCAAACGGTCACCCCACCACCTCCAGCTTGGACTCTTGGCACTATACAATCTTTGTTGTAGGCTTCATGCACTTGGCTGTGCACTCGGACATGGCCATCTTGACGATAGACCAGAAATCTAGACTCGTCACTGAAGATCATGTGATTCCAGTGTCCTGGCTGCCATTGACGGTGCTCTCTGGCCCACTGCAATCGGCGCTGGCGGTGTTGTCTGGTCATGAGTGGCTTTCTCAGGGGACGCCTGGCACGATAGCCTGCTTGAACCAGTCGTTGGTTGACTAGCCTTCTGGATACAGGCACATTTGTCAGTTGCTGCCACTCAGCCCTAAGCTGATTAGCTGACTTGGTACGGCCATTGCGGACTAACCGGTGCAGCTGGCGATCATCCCTCCTTGTGGTTCTGCGGGGACGTCCTGGCCTCGGTATTGGAGTAGAGACACCCCTCTGAGCATTTCGTTTCAGGATCTTTGACACCTGACCTTGTGATGCCATACTGCCGAGCAATAGCACGCTCTTTCATGCTGTAATTTCGTAAAGCCACCACTCCATGACAAACAGCATTGTCGAGTTGATGGACCATCTCCAGAGGAAGCAGCAATAACTTTTGGAGACGTGCAGAGTTGTTTTCCACTAATACAGAACGCAAAAACCCTTGTGTATACCCGACTGTGAAGCCAATCGTCAAATGCACCTGTCCGTACATTTTGCCATGCCACCTGTGATATAATCCTGTTGTTGACTTCTTGCTGCGACAGACAATCAGTGACATGGTTCTTTTAACAAATAAATCACCAAAGTGTAAAAGAAACTCACCAGATTGATATACTGAGTTAAGAAAGTAAACCCAAGTCAAGAAAAAAAATATATTCCATATTAAATGCCAAGTCTGTATATATATACTGAATATATATATGTACAACAGGCATTTTAAGGCCATTTTCCCTGCAAGAGCGGGGGTTAGACTTGCGGTCCCCATGACAATCTTCTCCATTTTGCCCTATTTTCTGCATCTCCCCTTGTTAACCCCCTTGCCCGCATTTCTTCTTCGACCATCTTTAGCCAAGACTTTCTCGGTCTTCCCCGTCCTCTACTTCCTTCTACATTCACCCCCATCACTCTTCTCAACCAGTCACTTTCATCCTTCCTCAACACATGACCAAACCATCTCAAACTGTTTCTCTTCACAGCATCCATCACAGGCTCTATTCCAATCATCTTTCGCAATTCATCATTTGTCTTTCTCTCTCTCAACGATACTCCACACATCCACCGAACCATTCGCATTTCCACCCTTTCCAGCCTTCGTTGCTGCTCTATGTTCATTACCCATGTCTCGCTCCCATAAGTCATAACACTTCTCACACATGCGGCATACACCTTTCCCTTCAGCTTCAATGACACTCCCCTCCTCGTCAGCACTCCACTCAGTTCCCGAAACATCTTCCATGCACATCTCACTCTAGCAACCGTTGCCGAGTCTGATCCACCTTCTCCATTCAGCATGTCTCCTACGTAACAAAATCTTTTCACACCTTCCAGCGTCTCCAAGATCCAACTCAACATTTCCTCCATCTGCAGCTCCCTCTGTGCACACCTTACATTTGAATGTAGCTGCCACACTGGTTAATGACTCTCTCAAACCACTACATTTTTGATGAACCCACTCAGTGCACATTGTACATTGAATGGAGTTCACTCCGACACACTTCCTGCACACAGCACACGGCCACTTCCCAGTTCTTTCCACCTCACCACATGCTTTACCACTTGCCATCACCTTCGTCTTTCCGATATTCACCTTCAGACCTTTTGTCTCCATACATTCCTTCCACTTGTTCATCTTTTCCTTCAGTCCATCCATACTTTCCGCAATCAACACCAGATCATCTGCATACAACAACTCCCACGGTAAACCCTCCTTTACGTTTCGAGCCAGCACCTCCATCACAGCTACAAATAGTAGTGGAATTCGTACCGACTCCTGATGCACGCCCGCCTTCACCTCAAACTCACCACTGTTCCCGTCCTTCGTCCTTACAGCTGTGCGCGCTCTTTTGTACATTGCCATCACTACTCTGATCAACCATTCCTCTACTCCTAACTTCCTCAATGCCCATGTCACGACTTCACGTGGAACCCTATCGAATGCTTTCTCCAGATCAACAAACCCAAGAAACAACTTCTTCCTCTTCTCCATGTACTTCTCCTGCAACTGCCTCACAATAAAAAGCGTGTCTGTCGTTCCTCTTCCTGGCATAAATCCAAACTGCATTTCGTCGATCTTCACTTTCTTCCTTATCCTCCTCTCCAACACCCTTTCCAATACCTTCATTCCATGCTCCAATAACTTTATCGCTCGATACGAGCCACAGTCCAGAGGGTCACCTTTCCCCTTGTATAGAGGGACGAGGGTACTCAGTTCCCAATCCACTGGAATGCGGCCTTCTTTCACCACCAGATTGCAGATCTCTGTCATTCTCTTCACAACTCAATTTCCCGCTGCCTTCAACATATCTCCCATAACTCCCATCAGCCCTCCCGCTTTTCTACTCTTCATTGCTTTTATCGCTTCCTCAACTTCCTTCTCGGTTATCTTCTCTGCCGGTCCTAAAACTGGGTTACTCTCTATGTTGCCATCCCATTAATTCTCTGCATTCAACAGTATTTCCATATATCTCTTCCATGTTCCTTTAATTCCATATGGGTCCACAACGATTTGTCCCACTTCATCCTTCAAGCAATTCACCCCCATCACATCACACTTCTCTTTCGCTATCTGCTTTGCAATCCTGAATAGCACTCTCTGACCCTCTTTCCAATCCAAGCATTCTCCGAACATTTTCCTACATGCCTCCTGTGCCTTTGCTACCTCTTTCTTTGCAGCCTTCTTGGCTGCCTTATAACTTTCATGCTCTGCCTTTTCTGCCCCCATACCCTTCGCCTTCTGCCACTCCTTGAACTTCTTCCTCTTCCAGTCAATCTTCTTTCCAACTTCATCATCCCACCACCATGTTTCCGAGTGCCTCGGTGGTCCTTTTGTCCATCCACATACCTCACCAACGGCTCCCAACAGACTATCTTTCATTGACATCCAACCACTTTCAAGCTCAACCGCAATCATCCTCCACCATACTCAGCCTCTCTTTTAATGTCTCCCTCACTGTCACCTCTTTCAACCTCCACACCTTCATTCTCGGTTGGTACTTCACCCGCCGAGCTCTCCTTGCACCTTTCACCCTTATGTCGCAGACAACCAAGTGGTGCTGTGAAACAGCCTCCTCCCCGGGATCACCTTTACGTCCCGGATGTGCCCCCTATTTTGCCTACGCACCAGCAGGTAGTCAACGGTTGTCGTCGACCCACCTGACGTGTATGTAACAAGCTTATTATCCTCTTTCTGGAACTGAGTATTACAAATCAACAAATGAGCTCCATCAGCAAACTCCAAAATCCTTTCACCTTCTTAATTTCTCACACCATATCCGTAACCCCCATGAACTCCCTCAAAACCGTCCATGATCCTTCCCACATGTCCATTTAGGTCTCCTCCTACCCCAACAACTTCCTCATCTTTCACGTTTTCCTCATCAGCTTCTCTATCACACAACAGACCTTGTCCTTCTCTTCAACGCTCCGACCAACCTGCGGAGCATATCCCGAGATGACGTTCACCAACAGCTTTCCAATAATCATTTTCACCATCATCAACCTTTCACTCACTCTCGTCACTCACCACACTGTCTACAAACTCCTCAGAAAACAGGGCACCAACACCATTCACGCCTTCTGGGCACCCTTGCCACACAAACTTGTATTTCTGTCCCTGCCTACACTTCACCATTCTCACACCACTTCCCTTCCATCTCGTCTCCTGCACACAACATATGTCCACTCTTCTTCTGACCAATACTTCCACCACTTCTCCTGATCTCCCTGTCATTGTCCCGACATTCCATGTCCCAAACCTCAGAAACCGATCTCCACGTCGGGCATCAGACGTTTCGTCGTCATAAATGGAGTGATTTCCACCCTTGCTTCGATCGGGTTCCCCACCTTGAGTTTTGACGAGAGGGAGTGGGGTCCCCCACGGGGTACTTCGGGCTGTACCCTGCCCATATGTAGTTGTAATTGTCATGGTTCTCTTTTTGAGGCAATGTTTTTATGGCCAGATGCCCTTCCTGACGCCAACCCTTTTAGTCGCCCCTTACAACACGCAGGGATACGGTGTACCTATTCTAAACCGGGGTACACACCGGGATATATATATATATATATATATATATATATATATATATATATATATATGTATATATATATAATGTATACATATATATGTGTGTGTGTATATACACATATGTTTTATTATTTTATATATATTTATATATTGTTACGTTTGTTGGGGTAAACAATGAAATACCATAGGAAAGTTAGAAACATGTCGGTTTAGAATGCTCCATATGCCACGAAGAATCTCGATGTTGTAAGTCGGCCGTCTATCCAGGTAAGAGCGTTTCCATGTCGCCATAAGGGGCGTGGCTTTGTGCTAATTAATTAATAGGGTTTAAATATTATAATTCCCCAGTGTATAATTTTCCCCTGTGATCTTCCCTCTGTGCCGGTGTGTGCCCCAGTTTAGAAGAGGTATACCGTATCCCTGCATGTCGTAAGAGGTGACTGAAGGGTTGGCGTCAGAAACGGCATCTGGCCATAAAAACATTGCCTCAAAAATGGAACCATGATGATTGTCATGGGGCCCGCAAGGCTAACCCCCACTCTGGCAGGGAAAATGGCCTTAAAAAGGGATTTTTAAATTATTTTATCTTCCCTCCATCTTTATTACAATTAAAAGCCCACCAAACAACAACAGCGATGTAAAGGACTCATTCACTCACAACGCCGCCAGGGCTGACAGAAATAGCATTTGCCGATCGGCAAGGGAACCCCGTCATCCGAACATTTCTGAAAACAAAGATTACACTCCGCCCCCCGATGACTCGTGATGGGGACGCCACGCCTCGACCTTTGTCACTGGGCGCCAAGCAAGGCTGTGAGGCCCCGCCCTGAAGATGAGGATTGGTCATGGCCATGGACTGATGTTATGGGATGTCGGTGATTGGACAGAGTGTGACATCAGCGGTGGAACATTCGAGAGCTAGGAGAGTAAAAATAAGCCATCTCGCCATCTTGGTCTCTCTTTTGTGCTGGCGTTCGTTGGAGGCAGTCACATTTTTTCTCGTTCTGGCTCTCGGCTCGAGTGGGCGCTGTTGTGTTGGGTGCGCTGGTGAGGAGACGTGTCGGAGCTTTGCAAATTTTGCAACGTCAGAGGGGGGGGGGGGGGTGTTGTTGACTGTTGTGCTTTTCGGGGGAGGAGAGAGCCATATCACGCTTGGTGGTGGAAGCGAGGAAAGGTTGGTTGGCTGCTTGTTCATGCCTGGGAATTTTCGGTGCCATTTGTTGGTGCGCTTCCCACGCGGTGGTTTGGAGGCGACAAACGCCAACCCCCTCGTTGAGACCAGAGTTAAGTGCCGGCCGGCATGAACATCATTTATTTTTATTTAATCTTTCCCCCTTGTTTGTATATGAGTCTGAGCTGACAGCAGACGTCTCAATCAGGACTTCGTTGTTTTTTTACCTCACATTAATTTTAACTAGGGCATGCCCGTACTATATATATATCTAAAATTATATCCCCCCCCCTCTATTTACATGAAATGGTTTGGTCCAAAGCGAACGGCTTGCGAGTACGGTGACAATCCCCCCCCTCTATTTACATGAAATGGTTTGGTCCAAAGCGAACGGCTTGCGAGTACGGTGACAATCCCCCCCCTCTATTTACATGAAATGGTTTGGTCCAAAGCGAACGGCTTGCGAGTACGGTGACAATCCCCCCCCTCTATTTACATGAAATGGTTTGGTCCAAAGCGAACGGCTTGCGGAGTTTGGTAAAGAAATCGCCATAGCGTGCACAAACGCGCAGGAAAGCGAAAGAATCACAAATTAGTTTTAATTAGTTTTAAAACATAGTTTAACGCCAACATAGTTTGCCAACGTGAAATAAATGAATACGCTCTCAAATGTGCCGTCCGAGGCAGAGTCTGTTCGCCACGTTCGGCACACGTGATAGCTCACTGCTCTCTGATTGGTTGAATCGTTTTTTGGACATAGCTCGGTAACTACTTCTCCGATTAATATGAAACCTTGAAAAGGCACATCCTCAGGTCCCCAGCAATATACCTGGCAAGTTTCAAGTATATCGGACCCGTGGTTGTCGAGAAACAGCGGTCACAGACAAACATACACACAGAGATTACTGGAATTATAGATAGATTGCTTCACGATTATTTTCATTAAATCCTTTTTTTTTTTTTCTTTTTTTTTTTTTTTGTATGCTGAATCGAGGCTCGTGAAAGAGCTAACATTTACTTCACAAACAAATCGACCAGACAAACAAAATACACAAAAAGAGGGAGCGGAAAACAAGATGGGGAGAAAAGGGGAAGCACACAAACACAACATCCGAGAGCAGGGAGATGTGTGGAAGGGAGAGGGCCCGGGGGGAGGAGGCATGGGAAGGGGGGGGGGGGAGGGAGAAGTATAAAGCACAAGGACACCAAGGACATCCAGGACAGAAGTTGGTATTTCAAAAAGGGGAATTGGGGTGAAATTAGCGGGGGTAGAAAAGATCAAGGTTTTGGATGGGGGAAGATAAGAGATGGTGGTGAACAGCTGTTTTAAAGACTTGGAGGGTGGAGTGGGATTGAAGAGAGTGAGGGAGTTTGTTCCAGAGGCGGGAGAAAAGAGGAATGAAGGAGTGAAGGTGAGCAGAGAGTCTTGATTTTGGCAGTTTAACCAAAAGAGGGTTGCAGGCAGATCTTGTGCGACCTGTAGGAATATTTGCGGGACAGAGCCCAGAGAGAGCTGGGGGGGCAAGGCCAGAGAGGAGTCGGTAGAAGACGGAAAGACCACCAACCTGCCTGCGGTGAGTGAGTGAGAGGCCCTTGGAGTTAGCTTCATCGCGGGAGATTCCAATGATTTCTTTATTATATTATAAATGATTGATTTATGATAATTATGATATTATAAATGATAAATAATGAATGATTTATAATAAATGATTTCTTTATTATAAAAACATCCTTCCTCAACATATATATATATATAAACAACCTGGGTTACTGCCCATATGTAGTTGTAATTGTCATGCTTCCAGCGTTTATGCATATATACACTACCGGTAAAAAGTTTTACAACACCTACATTTTTCCGGTTTTTATTGAAATTTACGCAGTTTAATGTCTCAATGTACTCTGAAATTAAGCAGAGAACAAATAAACAATTGGAGATAAAAAGAAATCATAGAATAATTTTGTTTAACAAAATTTTATTTAAATTTTTGACTCAGCAAAGTAGCCACCTTTTGCAAATATATAACCGCCGAACACACTCGTGGCATTCTTTCTACAATGGAAATCAAATATTGTTCGGGAAGTTCTTCTCAACACTGTTGCAGAAGTTCCCACAGATGTGTTGCACTTGAAGGTTGTTTTGCTTTCACCCTTCTGTCCAGTTAATCCCAAACCAGCTCGATGGGTTTAGGTCTGGAGACTGTGCTGGCCATTCCATGATTTGAAGACTACAGTCTTGTTCTTTTCCTCGAAGGTAGTTCTGACATATTGTAGGTCTTTCCTTTGGAGAAATTGCAAAGAAAGCCAAGTTGTCAGTGAGTACAGTTTCCTACACCATCAAAAGGCACTTGGAAACTGGAGGAAACTCTGACAGGAAGAGGTCTGGCAAACGCAAAGCCACAACAGAATCAGAAGACAAGTTTCTGAGAGTCAACAGCTTGCGTGATAGGCGGCTCACAGGACAACAGCTTCAAGCACAGCTTAACACTGGTCGAAGTTAGCAAGTCTCAGTTTCAACTGTGAAGAGAAGACTTTGAGCTGCAGGTTTGACAGGTCGAGTGGCAGTAAGAAAGCCATTGCTAAGATGGCAAAATAAGAAAAAGAGGCTTACCTGGGCCATGAAGCACCGCCAGTGGACTACTGAAGACTGGAAGGTCTTATGGATCGATGAATCAAAATTTGAAATCTTTGGTTGATCACGCAGGGTTTTTTGTACGTTGTCGAGTAGGCGATAGGATGGTTCCTCAGTGTGTGACACCAACTGTCAAACATGGAGGAGGAAGCGTGATGGTCTGGGGCTCTTTTGCTGGATCAAGTGTTGGCGACTTGCACAGAGTGACTGGCACCCTGAACCAAAATGGCGACCACAGCATTTTGCAGCGCCATGCAATACCCTCTGATATACGCCGAGTTGGTCAGGGGTTCATCCTACAGCAAGATAATGACCCTAAACACACCTCCAGGCTATGTCAAAACTACCTTTGAGGAAAAGAACAAGACGGTGGGCTTCAAATCATGGAATGGCCAGCACAGTCTCCAGACTTAAACCCCAATGAGCTGGGTTGGGATGAATTGGACAGAAGGGTGAAAGCAAAGCAACCTACAAGTGCCACACATTTGTGGGAACTTCTGCTACAGTGTTGGGAAGAACTTCCCGAACAATATTTGATTTCCATTGTAGAAATAATGCCACGAGTGTGTTCGGCGGTTATATCTGCAAAAGGTGGCTACTTTGCCGAGTCAAAAATTTAAATTAAATTTTGTTAAACAAAATGATTCTATGATTTCTTTTTTATCTCCAATTGTTTATTTGTTCTTTGCTTAATTTCAGAGTACATTGACACATTAAACTGTGTAAATTTCAATAAAAACTGGAAAAATTGAGGTGTTCCAAAACTTTTGACCAGTAGTGTATACACACATATATACACATATATACATATATATATATATATATATATATATATATATATATATATATATATATATATATATATATATACACACACACACACACACACACACACACACACACACACACACACACACACACACACACACACACACACACACACACACACACACACACACACATACAGTCGTGGCTAAAAATAATAGCACTCTTGCACGTTTTTCAAATAATTCACCATTCACCAATCTTCCAGAAAATTGTTGAAATTGAAAAATATTTTGTGATCCACAAATGTATTTCTTTAGTTTGCAGTGGAGCAAAACAAAGAAAGCTGAAAAAAAACACTAAATCTTAGCTTATTCCACACAGAAATCCAAAAATGACCTGGACAATATTATTGGCACCTTTAAGAATTTGTTAGAAATAATAGGATTTCAAGCAGGTGATTCTCCTTTACTTTGGAATTGAACTCACCTGTGGTGAGTTGTAGGTGCCTGAAATATAAAAATCACTCATTAACCAGTTTGAAAAGATCAAAGGAGTCATTCTACTGTTTTGTGTTACTGTGTGTACCACAATGAGCATGAAGAATAGAAAGAAAACCAGAGAATTGTCTGAGGAGGTCAGGCACAAGATTGTAGCCAAGCATGGACAATCTCAAGGCTACAAGTCCATCTCCAGAGACTTTTATGTTCCTGTGTCCACCGTACGCAATGTTATCAGGAAGTTTAAGGCACATGGCACTGTAGCCAACCTCTCTGGACGTGGCTGCAAGAGAAAACTTGATCGAAGATTGCAGCAAAGGATTGTTAGAATGGTGGAGAAAGCACTGGCAGATCAGAAAGCACTGATCAACTGGCAAACAGATTCAAGCTGACCTTCAGACACAAGGTACGACAGTTTCAACTCGCACCATCTGTCGCCAACTCAATGAAAGGAGACCCAGGAGGACCCCACTGCTGCTGAAAGAGACATACGAAAGCCCACCTGGAATTTGCCAAAACACACCTGAACAAGCCAAAATCCTTCTGGGAGAATGTCCTGTGGACAGATGAAGACCAAATTAGAGTTTTTTTGGTAAAGCACATCATCTCGATGTTTATAGAAAACAAAATGAAGCCTTAAAAGAAAAGAACACCTTCCCTACAGTCAAACATGGAGGAGGTTCAGTGATCTCTTGGGGTTGCTGTGCTGCCTCTAGCACTGGATGCCTTAAATGTGTGCATGGCATCATGAAATCAGGAGATTACCAAGGAATTTTGGAGCATGATGTTCAACTCATTGTCAGAAAGCTGGGTGTCCGTCGAAGGTCATGGGTCTTGCAGCAGGACAATGACCCCAACATCACTTCAAAAGGCACCCAGTAATGGTTCAAGACAAAACGCTGGACTGTTCTGAAGTGGCCATCAATGAGTCCAGATGTAAATCCCATTGAACACCTGTGGGGAGATCTGAAAACAGCAGTTGGGAGAAACAGCACCCTTCAAATCTGGGAGAACTGGAGCAGTTTGCACAAGAAGAGTGGGCCAACCTGCCAGGAGAGAGGGGTAGGAAGCTCATTCCTGGCTATAGGAAGCGCTTGACTGCAGTTATTTTGTCCAAAGTCCGTGCTTCCAAATATTAAGTCTAAGGTGTCAATAATTTTGTTAATGCCATTTTCTTTTTATTTTCAAGGATACAATGAGTTCTGAATCAAAAACAAAGGTTCTGTAATATTAACAGTGAAATAAAGAATTGTGGAGACCAAATACTTTGGTCAATTTCAACTTATTTTAGGGAAAATTGTGTTATTTGAAAGAAGAAGTACAAGGGTGCCAATATTTTTGGCCACGACTGTATATGCATTATGTATATGGTCTCGTGAGAAAGTAAGTACACCCCATGTAAAGTTTTGACTTTTTCAACGTATTTCAACATACAGCTATTTGATCTTCATTTCAACAATATTGATAGATAAAGGTGATATAATATAACAAATATCACGGAAACATTTACATTTTGTAGTCCATTGTATCATTTAAATAAACATAAATGCAAATTTCGCATGTGGAAAAAGTTAGTACACCCCTACATTTATCACTACTTCAAATACCTAAAATTAGAATCAGGTGTACCAGCTCAGGTGCAAATGATTAGAACATCATCAGAGAGGATCTTGGAGGAACCTGGCTTATTTAAACCTCCAAGACATTTCGTTTGGTTTGCTCTTTGTTGTTGAAGTGTGCGGCGTCACCATGCCTAGATCAAAAGAGCTCTCTGAGGCCTTCAGAAAGAAGGTTATAGATGCCTACGAGTCTGGGAAGGGATTTAAAAAGATATCTCCAAAGAATTTGAAATCAATCATTTGACTGTCTGAAAGATCATCTACAAGTGGAGAAGATTCCAAACAACTGCCAACTTGTTCAGGCCAGGCCGCCCCAGCAAGTTAAGCCCGAGAGCAGACCGCAATATGCTGAAAGAAGTTTCTAAGAACCCCCGAATGTCATCACGGGACCTACAGGTAGCTCTTGTCACTGTTGATGTCAAAGTGCACGAGTCTACCATTAGAAACAGGCTGCACAAATTTGATCTACATGGGAGGTGTGCCAGGAGGAAACCTTTGCTGTCCAGAAAGAACATCATGGCAAGACTAAAGTTTGCCAATGAACACCTTGGCAAAGACCAGCACTTCTAGAACAATGTGCTCTGGACAGATGAGTCAAAGGTAGAGCTATTTGGCCACAGTACCAGAAGACATGTTTGGCGAAAACAAAAGACAGCATTTGACCACAAGAACCTGATACCAACTGTTAAGCATGGTGGTGGAAATATTATGGTTTGGGGCAGCTTTGCTGCATCAGGGCCTGGGCAGCTCACCATCATCGAATCCACTATGAATTCTTCATTGTACCAGAGGGTAATTGAGGATAATGTGAGGCCATCTGTCGGAAAGGTGAAGCTCAACCGAAGGTGGACCTTGCAACATGACAATGACCCTAAACATACCAGTAAATCCACCAAGGAATGGCTGAAAAGAAAGAAATGGAGGGTTCTGGAATGGCCAAGTCAAAGCCCGGATCTAACTCCCATCGAGATGTTCTGGGGGGATTTGAAACGAGCTGTGCATGCAAGAAACCCCTCAAACATCGCACAGCTAAAAGAATTCTGCATGGAGGAGTGGGCAAAAAGTTCTCCCAGTCGATGTCAGAGACTGGTGGACAGTTATAAGAAACGCCTACTTGAGGTTGCTTCTGCCAAAGGGGGCAATACCACCTATTAGAGCCAAGGGTGCACTTACTTTTTCCACATGCGAAATTTGCATTTATGTTTATTTAAATGATACAATGGACTACAAAATGTAAATGTTTCATGATATTTGTTATATTACATCACCTTTATCTATCAATATTGTTGAAATGAAGATCAAATATCAAGAATACTGCTCTTCAAATACTGCTTACTGCTCTTCTTTAGTTTGGCTTACTGCCAAAATAAAGATCAAATACTGCTCTTCTTCTGCTCCAATCGGCTCATCTGATCATGTGCTTGTTAAAGTGGACATCTCTCTGACCATTCTCAGGGAGCCTGCTCAGCGTCGACGAGTCTGGCATTTCACTCAGGCCAACTGCCACGGTCTTCAAGCAGCCATCAATCATCTGGACTGGTCTCCCATCTCTACCACCTCTGACATCAACTCATCCTGGAAATTCTTCCAAAGTAAATTGCTCTCTCTCATGCACAGATTTATCCCATCTCGTCTTCAGTTGTCATACCCTTCCTCCCGTACATGGTACATGGAATCTTGTGGTGAGGCTGTTGCCCAGAAACAACTTGCCTTTGTCTCCTTGAAAGCAAATCCAACGGAAGGAAATCTCATTTCCTTTCACAAAGCCCGAAACAAGTGTGTGTCTACCCTTAGGAGAGCCAGGAAACAATATCTCTCCATTCTCAAGACCGAACTCTCTTATCTGTCTCCCTCTTCCAAATCCTGGTGGCGTCTGGTCAAATCTGTTTCTGGTGTTTGTTCCCCCTCCATCCCCTCCCTTACCTCAAACGGCTACACAGCTGACTCCGCACGTGAAAAAGCTGAATGCCTCAACTCTGTGTTTGCCTCTAAATCTTGTGTCCCAAACCCATCCCTCTCTGTACCCACCGTACCCAGTCGCTCCTGGACTCCGTGTCCTTTCCTCCTGACAAGGTGGAAAAGTTTCTGTCAACCCTCGACTCTGATTCTGCAACTGGACCTGACGGCATCAGCCCACGGGTCCTAAAATCCTGTTCCTCCGCTCTTTCACTTCCTCTCTCTGTTCTCTTCACCCTCTCTTTTGCTCAAGGTCATCTGCCATCTGCTTGGAAATCAGCCAGCATCACCGCTTTGCACAAAAAGGTGCAAAAACAGATCCTCGCAACTACAGACCAATCAGCCTTCTCCCAATTATCAGCAAAGTCATGGAATCCATCATTGCTTCAGATATGAAATCTTTCCTCTTCTCCAATGGCTTGATCTCTGATCATCAATTTGGTTTCAGACCTGGTCACTCTACTCTGGACATGCTGCTTCTGCTTTCTCAACAATGGATGGAGGTCCTCAATGCCAAACAGGAAATTAGAGCTGTCTCCCTTGACATATCACGTGCCTTCGATACGGTCTGGCACCCCGCTCTGATCACCAAACTCTCCTCCTTTGGTATCCATGGAAATCTCCACGCATGGCTGGTGGACTTCATCTCTAGTCGTAGTCAATGTGTGGCCCTGAATGGGTTTCTCTCATCTCCTCTTCCTGTTCAGGCTGGAGTTCCCCAAGGCAGTGTTCTGGGCCCTGTGCTTTTTCTGGTCTTCAACAATGATCTCTCTGACTCTCTTGAAAATCCTCTCTGTCTCTTTGCTGATGACTCTACTCTCTATCGCTCCATTCCTCATCCCTCAGATCAGCAGTCTGCAGCCTCCTCACTCTCTGCAGACCTGGACAAAATCACAGACTGGGCAAACAAGTGGAACATGTCTTTCAATCCTGACAAATCTCACACTCTTACGATGTCTCTCCGAAAAGACCGACTGGACAACCCTCCCATCCACTTTCTGAATAATCCTCTCCAATAAGTTCTGTCACTCAAGCTTTTGGGTCTCACTATCTGCCATGATCTTTCCTGGGAAAACCACATTTCAAATCTGGCCTCCAAAGCCAGTCGCCGACTGGGCATCCTCCGTCGTGCGAAGTCCTTCCTTGGCACACCTGAGCTCCTCACCACATACAAGGCTTTCATCCGCAGCTCAATGGAATACTGCTCTCCCCTCTGGGCTGGTGCTCCTGCCTCACACCTAGCTCGTCTTCACGCTGTTGAAACCAAAGCGTTCAGAATCATTGGAATCTCCCACGATGAAGCGAACTCCGAGGGCCTTTCACTCACTCACCGCAGGCAGGTTGGTGGTTTTTCCATCTTCTACCGACTCCTCTCTGGCCTTTCCCCCCCAGCTCTCTCTGGGCTCTTTCCCCCAAATATTCCTACAGGTCGCACAAGATCTGCCTGCAACCCTCTTATGGTTAAACTGCCAAAATCAAGACTCTCTGCTCACCTTCACTCCTTCATTCCTCTTTTCTCCCACCTCTGGAACAAACTCCCTCACTCTCTTCAATCCCACTCCACCCTCCAGGTATTTTAAACAGCTGTTCACCACCATCT
>NC_136266.1:25092426-25129926 GCF_964187855.1 Myxine glutinosa | reverse complement strand
ACATATATATATATATATATATATATATATATATATCTATATATATATATATATATATATATATATATATATATATATATATATATATATATATATATTACACATACACATAATATATTCACACATACATATATATATATATAAATATATATATATATATATATACACAATATATTCACACATACATATATATATATATATATATATATACATATTAAATATTAAGCTAGATGCATAATTGCATGGAGATATGCCTTAATAAATAATTGCCTCTGCATATAAGAAACGTAATGAGCACTTTGTTTGATTCCACATGCTGACGAAAGCATAGCTGTATTCCATCAATTTAGATTCATAAATCCAAATATTAAAGTCCAGTGTGTGTGTGTATGTATATATATATATATATGTTGCATCAGGATCAAAGGCATCCTAACTGTTAAAGTTCAGTGTCTGGTTAACATACAATCCCCTTATATTCCCTGCATTTACAGCAAGATTTACTCAAAATAAACAAAACAGGTACACAATATTGTACGCTCTTCCTGAACCACTCCCACAAATACGGAAATATGAACCCGTATACAAGTCATATGTTAATTATATATGATTCATATGTGTTACGTATATAGCACATACATAAGATCGTCATTGGTTTTGTATACAATCCTACACATTCCTTTTTAAGTCTCACAACATTACATACCCTGTATCTTCTTTGGATGTGCATTTAATAAAAACATTCGAAAGTTCAAGCTCTTTGTATAAAATGAGAACAAATTCTTTGAGGTTTCTGAAAGTTCAGAGATTTCTTCATTCATATCATTATCTTTACTTATACTTGGGCTCTGATTTTTTAAAATTTAACATTACATTTTGTAACGACGCTCCCCCCCTCCACCTCCACTCCTGACCCCCAACAAGCATTTCCATGCACTATAAATATGTATATAAATTAAAGAACCCTTGTGCTGTTTAAACTTCCTAATAACTTTTGCAGCAACTTGGAAACACAGAATGCATCCATCTTTGGTGTGCTCATGTGCATATAACATAATCCAATGTCCACTTTTCGTACAGGACTCTTCCACCAAGGACATTCGGAGTCCAAGCCACGAGTCCAAAACGACTAGGGGAGCAATCCGTGGGTTCAGAAGCGCAGGACGATGGCGAAGGACTGGGAGTCACCGAAGCCAAGCGCTCGGGCATCTCATCCACCCGGGCAGCTTCCGTGGGGGTCATGCCCACTATCGGTCCTGGGAGTAATGAAGAAAGGCCCTCCTTGTCGCGTTTCTTTTGTTTCATGCGCCGGTTCTGGAACCATATCTTGACCTGGGTCTCATTGAGTCGCAAGGAGGCGGCGATCTCGACACGGCGAGCCCTCGTCAAGTACTTGTTGAAGTGAAACTCTTTCTCCAACTCGGTGAGCTGCTTCGTACTGAAGTTTGTTCGCACCGTGCCCGGCGAAGGCATGCCGCAACAGGCCAGGTCCTGGCTCCGCACTGTTACGACAAGGGACAAAGCTTTCTGTCGCGGCACAAACTCTGAATGATGGTCGATAACCTCCCCAATTTTCAACACCTCCCAACGCCTACCCTCCCCAATGCTTCCAAGAAGCTGCCAATAAAATAAAAAAAACCTTATCGATGATGGAGCTTCAAACAAATAAAATGTATGCTATTGCAAAACAACACTGTACTTCTTGATTCAATAATGTTAGTTTGTATGAAACGACTGGAGAAACTTAATAAACAAGTAATACTAGTTGTATAGACTCAAAAGTTTTTTGTTTTTTTTTGGTATACAAGATCGAGGATTGTGTAAGAGCTAAAAACATTTAGAATTAATGTCTTGAATTTGAAATGTTTGATAAACACCATTCTGTAAGAATTGTATTACTTCAAGAGGTGGTGGAAGACCACAACTATCAAAATAACATTTTTCCTGACTATTATGAATACAAACCCAATGAGAACCATTCTGATTATTATCTTCTAAATTCATAATAATATTATTTGTATTCTTAGAATTTTATTACTTACTTACTTGGGTTTGCTCGTTTCTCGTTTAAATTACTCTTAAACTTTCCATCGATACAGTGTTAGAAACCACGACGTGTAGCAAATTCGTGAAATGCTGTTGAAGTTTATAAAAGAAATTGAAAAAGTTTGACTTTTGCTCACGTCTGAAGCAAATGTTTGTTTATTCTTAATGCAAACTAACTTGGCCGCAGCCCAACGTCCCCCTCCACACTCTTTCCATAATTGTCTTTGAATAAAAAAATTAATCACTTAACCACTCCTATATAATTTGTCAACTCGTGTTGTTGGGTTAGCATCAATTCAGCTCTTGTTTGTGTTTATTGACACTTGTAATAAATAAACGAGCATGATTTTTTTTTTAAGACGAGTCATTTCCGGACTATTGGTCGACGTGGGAGGAACAAACTTTTTGTGAAACTGCAAAGTCACCTTATCCACATGTTTTCTTTTCCTTTTTTGAAGAAGAGTGAGTAACACACACACGCACGTGTATATATATATATATATATATATATATATATATATATATATTATAATATATATATATATATATATATATATATATAGTGTCGGTGCTCCAAAAGCAGTTACTGGTCGACAGCGCTGATCGAGTCACCACTCCGACTCAGGAAGTCATGGAAATAATTTTGTTATTTGCTCATGATGCCGGTGATAGCTCGCCTACTCTTCGCGAAGGACACCGTAGGGATCTTTAACGTCCACTAACTAATAATTAAAGCAGGCAGACAGAATCTCCAGTTTAACGTCCATCCGAGGGATGGCACACACATTAATGATTCACCCTGCCCATGAAACACCAGGACGGAAGTTTATAGGTGTGCGGAGATTCGAACTACAGGTTATATATATATAAAGTAAAGTTTCCACTGGTTATACTTTCTTCGTATTCCATGAGGGATGATTTGTGAATCTGTAACGTGCGATCAAAATGAACGAATGAAATGTTCCGTTACAAGTTTAAATTTTAACAGTAAAATGAGTGTGTAGAAACTGAACAGTTTGCTTTTTAACTTAGCGTTTCTCTCAGGCCATGAACTTAATGATCCAACTCCATATAAGTGGTAAGTTTATAAACATAAAAACTTTTGAGCGATCATGAATCTTTTTGAAAGTTTCTTACGAATCAAGTGTTGTTTTAATTTATATATATATTTAATACAGTTTCCAATGCACATCTTTTGCTAATTTTAAATGTTATTTTTTTTGCGATTCAAACTGTTGATCGAGCGCTAGTTATATATTTGTTACAATTCCTCGACTTGTATGGTTATTGTAATTGTTTACCAACCTGCACGTTTTCATGTTTCCTCTTCAAACTTATTTGAAAATCGAGTTGATATATATATATATATATATATATATATATATATATATATATATATATATATATATATATATATATATATATATATATATATATATATATATATATATATATTTGTAGAAGCTCCCCTGAGTCAGTTTCGATGATTTTTAAGTTATCGAACCGTCGAAAGTGATTTATCGTCGGTGTAAAAGTCGATAAGTGAACCTGAGTTGAATCACATTGACAATCTGTTTTGTTTCCTAAAGTTTACTTACTGCAAGATAATTTTACTGTTTATGTTAAATTGGGATCATTACTATTACTTTATCACGACTATTATTAATATTATTTATTTATGTACTTACGAGGGTAAAATAAACGTCTTTGTGTTCCTTCCTGAAACGAACAATTCGTGTTTAGGGAAATATCCACAGGACGAGCTGTGCGAGCCCGAGATGTTTCGTTTGAGTGAATTATTTATTATATATCAATGTCCCATTTCGCAATTGCCTCATCGTGCTGTATGTAACGTGAGCTCACCTAGAGATCAGATTCGCTTAAAGAAGGTGCGACGATGGTAAACACCCGAAGGTGGTTCAGGGTGGGGTTCAATGGGGAAATTTACGAGGTTTTTTTTGTTCGTCGTTCGAATCCCGACATTAGATCAACAAAGCGATGCGTTCAGCTTCTCCTGTGAAATCATTAACTCCCAAAGCACATCGTTTAATGATTGATTCGGCGTCCACGGAGAGCCGACCGACCTGTTTTGGGCGGGTTCCGCTTTACTTTCATCCAGTCGAAGGTTCGCGAAGCCTGGACGACGCAGTCTCGTGCACACAGGTAGCGCACGTCCCCGGGCGGCCGAGCCTCGTACGGGGAGGCGACTAGGCAGGAGCCGCTCGCCGGGGGCCGCGCCTCGCACCGGAGCTCCGCGTACTCGTACCCGCGACCTTCGGCCATAGAGCCGAACGGCCCCGACGCGGCGTATTCGGCGTCCCGCGAGCACGGGAGCGCGCTCCGAGCTCCGTCGACCTGGCGAGCCCCGGGCTGGGAGGTGCGCGCGGTTACGTACGCGCTCACGTTGAAGTCGTGCACGGCGAGACCCGTCTGCCCGTCGCCGCGCCTTTGCTGCGGGGAAACCCGCGCCGGAGCTTGCAGCCGGTCGAGGCGGCGCGAATCGGCGCGCGCACTCAGCGAACACGGATGGAAGGTGCCGAGGGGGGCTTCGGGGAACCCCCGAGGGCCGAATGCGTCGTTATCGCCGACCGCGTACGGACAATACTCGAGGAAACTCATTCTGTCATCGTCCATTTGCAGAAATGGCTTCTCGCGTCTTTAGAACCGCACCGCCGCCGCCGATTTCCCACTGTGAGTGCGTTCTCTTCCTGGTGTGCGCGGCCACGTGAAATGCACTCCACTTGTCAAAGCGAGCGCACGTGACCGGCAGCAGCCAATGGCGTGGCTTGCTTGGGCAGGTGATGGATAGCCGTCTGCGTGCCAAAGGAGGTGCTTCTCTTATCGCCGATGGTCTGCTCAGTAGGCCTATACCTTATAATGTATAACATTTCAGGAGGTGTATAGGAAGGACGTTGTATACTGTTCATTTGTAATAACGTTAAAAAACAATCAACGCTTTTAAAGCTTTTATTTCCTTTACAGAAACTTTATTTAGCCGAAATCTAAATCATCAGAAGTACAGGTAAACTTTTGAAAATACACCAGGAGACTGGAAATTCATAATTACCTAAATTCAAATATTTTGTTAGTGATGGGGCAGTAATTAGCAACTATAAATTATTTATATTATTATGACGAACCAACTTCCCCAATTTCATCAATGGCTTCCCAGGTAGATGACAAAATCCATAAGTGGTTGTCTCCCAAGGTGCCATTCAAATATTACGTAACGCTATGGGGGGTGGGGGGGTGTACGGCCGAGCGTTACGAAGTGTTACGAGGGGGTGGGGGGTGGGGGGGGGTGTCAAATTTCGGGGAAAAAAGCGTTACGTAATATTTGAATGGCCCCCAACGAGAGAGTACGAAATTCCAGGTGATTTTAGGTAATGTTTGTGCGCTCGACGACGCATTCCAAATGATCGTATCGTGTATTTAACCATTTGCGACGCTTTGCTTATTGTGACGTTTTATCTACGTTTTTACGTCACCACGGCTTGTTTGGAAAGTTCACATCAACATTCCTCATGACGTAGAGAATATAAATTTATCGATAACCGATCACGTCTGTCTTGTCGATGTTTACCTGCGCCACCGAATGTGGATGGACGTTGTGTTTTCACCTCTGTCTGTCTGTTGGTGAGTAGGATATGATGACATCTCAAAAAGTTGTGGACGGATTCGGACGAAACTTGGGGGACAAAACAAGTAATGTGTGTGACAAGGAAGAATCGATTTTGGTGATGATCCGAATCCGGATCAAATAATTAAAAATAAAACGTTTTTGATTCTTCGCCATTGAGTAATAGATCCAAAAACGATATTTAACATGATATTGGAAAAGGTTGTGGACAGATTCGGACGAAACTTGGTGGACAGATTGTGTGTGTGACGAGGAAAAATCGATTTTGGTGATGATCCGAATCCGAATCCGGATCAGAGAATTTTAAAAAAAAAGAAGTTATTGATTCTACGCCATTGAGTAATAGATCCAAAAACGATATATGACATGATATTGGAAAAAGTTGTGGATGACTTAGGACAAAACTTGGTGGATGAGTTGGGTAGGAAACAAGACAAACCGATTATTTTGGTTCAGGTCCCAAACCAGCTCCGGCCTTTCAGTGGGATACAAAACGTAACCTGTTCAGCCATGTAGAGGTATGTGCGCTACCGAGTGTAGTTCTCGTTTCTCATTGTGTTCATTCATTGTATGCAAACGTTTTGCTTCCAGGTTTTTCTTTCCAAAGTTTCTTTTCCCAGAACTTTAAAGCTCCGTAGTCATTGATCGTCGTGGAATAGTTTGTAATGTTGAGTTCATGATACGTTGTGTACAAGAGTTGATCAGTAAATGTGTAGCCTGACATGAAAGAATAACATATTTATATATAGTGACAGTAGCCTGGTCAATGACTTTTTTCTCAAGCCACTTATTTATTGATCGGCTCTCAAATCAGGAATCGCATTTACATATTTTCTTTGCATACAAAGTCGAGGCTCGTGGAGGAGCTAGAACACATAACGGATCAGGATGTAACATAACAAAATGAACAGCAGAAAGAAAGAGACTGGAGGTGGGGGGGGGGGGGGGGGCACGCAAGCAGCAGGGTTAAGGACAAAATAGAGAAAGACTTGGACAAATATGGAATGTGGGGAAAATGAAGGGTCGAGAAGGAATGCACACGGTGGACAAGATGGATACAAAAGCAAACTCTCAGGAACGAAACACTGGAAACTTGGAAGGAGGTGGGCTTTGGAGTAGGGTTAACGGGGGTAGAAAAGATCATTGTTTTAGTTTTGAAATGATCTGAGATGGCGGTGAACAGCTGTCCTGAAGACCTAGAGGGAAGAATGAATGAGTGGGTGTGAGCAGTGATCCTGGATTTAGGGAGTTTCACACCAGATGGGAGTTGATGATGGACTGTGTGTGCCCTGCAGAAACCTAGGGGATTGGGCTAACGGGGGAGACAAAACACGGAAAGAGCAGAGGGTGCAAGACCAGAAAGGAGGTGGTAGTAGACAGAGAGACTACCGACTTATTGGCGATGTGAAAGTTGTCGTTTTTGTTGTTGTTTGGTATGCAGCCTCTGGCTGCTGGTTGCATCATTTCCTGGGGGTGCAGTTGTGACACTGATACACTGCCCCTGTTACCAGTAAGCCTGTACTAATCTCGCCGGCATTGGAAGGATGACAGACTGAGACAATCCACTGAGTGTTAATTCAACTGATTGACAGAGGCTCAAACTCAAGACCCTGAAATCCTAAGACAGCCACGTTAACCGTTAAGCCAACACCAGGCCTAATGTGAAAGTGATAAACCCATAAGACTCAGATTCACTGTGTGAAACTCCTATAATCTTGAAACCTTGATTTCAATCATTTCAATCAATTTCAAAGATTTCAATCAAAACAAGTAATTGTACAGATTCGTTTTTAAGGTAAACATAAACCTGAATACATCCAACATTGGCGTTGTCTCATTGAATCCATCCTCAGTAGGCTGATTAAAACCTGTATGGCGTCGGGTATGTAACCGATGTTTATTTTTATAACCACTTCTTAATCTATATCGTTACTATAACTTGTGACGAATCGTAAGATGTGTCTGCGTTTACATGTTATTTTTTGTAATCTATTTCAACCAATGCTTTCCATTCATACACCTATAAGTCATAATATAATTATTCAACATAATTCTCAAATTTCATCGGTAATTCAAACGACATTTCAAACAAGCCATATCGATGGACAATTTGATATTTAAAACAAGCCATATTGATGGACAATTTCATATTTAAAACAAACCATATTGATGGACATTTCGATATTTAAAACAAGCGACATTGATGGACATTTTGACATTTTAAACAAGCCATATTTATGGACATTTTGATATTTAAAACAAGCCATATTGATGGACATTTTGATATTTAAAACAAGCCATATTGATGGACATTTTGATATTTAAAATTAGCCATATTGATGGACATTTTGATATTTAAAACAAGCAATATTGATGGACATTTTAACATTTTAAACAAGCCATATTTATGGACATTTTGATATTTAAAACAAGCAATATTGATGGACATTTTGACATTTTAAACAAGCCATATTTATGGACATTTTGACATTTAAAAGAAGCTATATTTATGGACATTTTGATATTTAAAACAAGCCATATTGATGGACATTTTGATATTTAAAACAAGCCATATTTGTGGACATTTTGACATTTAAAACAAGCCATATTGATGGACATTTTGACATTTAAAACAAGCCATATTGATGGACATTTTGATATTTAAAACAAGCCATATTTGTGGACATTTTGACATTTAAAACAAGCCATATTGATGGACATTTTGACATTTAAAACAAGCCATATTGATGGACATTTTGATATTTAAAATAAGCCATATTGATGGACATTTTGACATTTAAAACAAGCCATATTGATGGACATTTTGATATTTAAAACAAGCCATATTGATGGACATTTTGATATTCAAAACAAGCCATATTGATGGACATTTTGACATTTTAAACAAGCCATATTTATGGACATTTAAAACAAGCCATATTGATGGACATTTTGATATTTAAAACAAGCCATATTAATGGACATTTTGACATTTAAAACAAGCAATATTGAGGGACATTTTGACATTTAAAACAAGCCATATTAATGGACATTTTGACATTTAAAACAAGCCATATTGATGGACATTTTGATATTTAAAACAAGCCATATTGATGGACGTTTTGATATTTAAAACAAGCCATATTGATGGACATTTTGATATTTAAAACAAGCCATGTTTATGGATATTTTGACATTTAAAACAAGCCATATTGATGGACATTTTGACATTTAAAACAAGCCATATTGATGGACATTTTGCTATTTAAAACAAGCCATATTGATGGACATTTTTTTATTTAAAACAAGCCATATTGATGGACATTTTGACATTTAAAACAAGCCATATTGATGGACATTTTGATATTTAAAACAAGCAATATTGATGGACATTTTGACATTTAAAACAAGCCATATTGATGGACATTTTGATATTTAAAATAAGCCAAATTGATGGACATTTTGATATTTAAAACAAGCTATATTGATGGACATTTTGACATTTTAAACAAGCCACATTGATGGACATTTTGACATTTAAAACAAGCCATATTGATGGACATTTTGATATTTAAAACAAGCCATATTGATAGACATTTTGACATTTTAAACAAGCCATATTGATGGACATTTTGACATTTAAAACAAGCCATATTGATGGACATTTTGACTTTTAAAACAAGCCATATTGTTGGACATTTAGACATTTAAAACAAGCCATATTGATGGATATTTTGACATTTAAAGCAAGCCATGTTTATGGACATTTTAACATTTTAACCAAGCCATTTTGATGGACATTTTGACATTTAAAACAAGCCATATTGATGGACATTTAAACATTTTGAAATCCCATCCATTTTGTTTCTTGTTCTCACGTTTTTGCGTTTTTGTCGTCGGCGGAGGCATTATGTTTTCAGATTGTCCGTCTAGCTGTCCATCCGTCCGTCCATGATAGGTTTTCATTAACGCGATAACTTGAGAATGGTGAAGGGATCTTAGTCAAACTTGGTGCAATTATGTATGATGATGTAAAGATGAACTGTTTAGATTTTTGGGTCAAAGGTCAAATGTCAAAGTCTGCAATAGGTCTATAACTTGAGAACTGCTTGAGGGATCTAATTCAAACTTGGTACAGATATGTATAATGATGTAAAGATTAACTTAGATTTTGTGGTCAACAGCTCAGAGGTCAAAGGTCAAAGTCTTTAATAGGTCTATAACTTGAGAACGGCTGAAGGTATCTAATTCAAACTTGGTACAGGTATTATAATGATGCAAAGATTATCTCATTGGATTTTGGGGTGTCGAGATCAAAGGGCAAAGGACACAGGTCATGTCAGATAAAAATGTGATAACTTGTGAACAGCTGAATGGATTTAAATTAAAACTTGGTACAGGTATGTATAATGATGTAAATATGTACTGATTAAATTTTGGTGTCAAGAGGTCAAAGATTAGAGGTCATGTCAAGTAAAAATGTGATGACTTGAGAACAGCCAATTCAATTTAAAACAAACTTTGTACAAGTATTATAACGATGTAATAATGTGGGCGGAGGCATATTGGTTGACGTCGTGACGTCAAAGGATGTTGTTCTAGTTCAGTTAATAAATTGGTTCTAGCTCATCAGTGTGAAGTGGAAATAATTCTCAAATATAGAATTCATGAACTGATGTTTTTTATACCAAGGTTGTGGGTAAATCAGGCAGGTATATTTGCCCTGCAGGTGGATATAAAAATTATTCAGCTGTTTTTAATATCTGTTGAAATCCCTTTTTATCCCCGTAACTATGAATTAAATGCAACACTGCATGCATAATTGTTTTCTATAAGACGAACTGACATTTGGACAATCTTGAAACTGTTTCGTGAAAGTGTGATTGTACGTGCTTTATTATTCACTAACTCGGACACCGAAGGTGGACATGGACGGAGGTTGGTTTCACCCTTGTCTGTTTGTGTGCCTGTCTGTGAGTGGGATATCTCAAACAATTGTGGTTCGATTCGGACAAAATTTGCTGGACAGGTTGAGTGTGTGCCAAGGACGAATTTATTCGATTCATTGGGAAGATCCTGATTCGCATACTAAATTTCAATTGATTCTTCATCGTTGAGAAATGGGGCCAAAAACGATATATAGCATGATATCTCAAAAAGTTGTTGATGACTTATGACAAAACTTGGTAGATGAGTTGGGTAGGTGACAATAAGAAGCCGATTCGATTTGGTTCAGGTCCAAATCCAGATCCGACCTATCAGTGGGATACAAAACGTAAACTGTTCAACCTGGTGGATGTATGTCTGCTCTCTACCGAGTGTCGTTCAAATTGTGAATGAGTTGAAAATTGGTAATGAAAGTTACATTGACAAACTCGAAATGAAACTCGATGTCTGGTTCATTTATATCAGTGAAGACCTTTTCGTGTACACCATAAATAATGACTTGATCGAAGAGTAGTATCTAAGGAAATATCTGCAAGTCGAGTCTCGAAAATAAAATGTCAGCGACTTACATTAATGAAACTTGTTTTTGCCTGCATAATTTACGACGATTTAACCTTTAGGTCACTCTTATTCTATTGCATGACTTGAATTATAAAGCTGATGACTTTAATAGCAATCAATACTCATAACAATTTAAGCCACGCCCCTTTGCATACATACGCCCCTATAATATTATCAGATAAACTTAGGCCCCCTCTGTTCTTTCCGTGCCTTGCCTCCCCCTACCCCAAATGAAACACTTGTTACTTTCGCGAAAAGTAGGCGAGTTGTCGCCTTCACTTTGAACGAATTTCAAATTCCTGCCTTCAGCACATAAACGTCAGGTCTTGGCAGTTGTTTGATGAAAGACCTGAACCAATAACGTTCCCTGGATGACCCCATAAAAAGGTCAGAATAGTTGAGGCCGTTAAAGTAGTAGTAGTAGTAGTAGTAGTGCTTTTGTTGGAATGGATTTACAGGCATGTCCTCAGGGCACAGGAAAGCTCAGGTCGACATACATTTTCTGTTTAACGTCGACTTCCTTGTCCCTGCAAGCTCTCATGTTCAGAACTGCAGTGGACAAGGCGGAGCATTTGAAATAGAAATCACTACCACGACAGATTAGGAGGGAGAGAGACTCAAACAAAATTAAGTAAGTACAAATAATAACGAGATGGTATTCATAGAATACTTACCCCATGCAGTCTTGAGAAGAACTTGGTGTGAGTTGCTGCGACTTTGTCTTCAGTGACCTGATATGAAAATCCTGTTCAAATTTCAGGTCGATCGGATGAAAATTGACAATTTTAGAAATTTCGAAGTATATACAAATAATAACTAGAAAGCATCTGGAAAGGCAAAGCCCGTCTGCGTCCGTTTGTATTCAGATGTCTTCTTCTTATGGACATGTTGCTATAAAAAAAAACGCTCAAAATAACGAAAACAGTTTGAAAAAAATTTGATGATTTTATGCAGCCTTGACCTTTGAGCTTTAGATAAAAAAACAAAAAAAAAATCTGCTCCTAGTTTTTGATTGGTGAACCAATTTCGTGACCCAATATGGAAATTCTTAAAATATCAGGTCAAACGGATGAAAATTGACAAGATTATGTGATGCTGAGCTTTGACCTTTTGACCAAATTATTGATTTGCCTTCTCCAATATTATAATAATAAAGCTTTCTTGAAAATTTGATGACAAAACTGAAATGGTAAATTTAAATTTCAGTTCAATTGCATGAAAATTGATGATTTTAGGTGATGCTGACCTTTACACTTTTGACCTTTTGACCCAAATTATTAATTGGTCTCCATATTATCATAATAAAGCTTTGTTGAAAATTTGAAGACAAAACTCAAATGGTAAATTGAAATTTCACGTCAATTGGATAAAAATTGATGATTTTAGTGACACTGTCCTTTGACCTTTTCACAACATTATTAATTTGCCTTCTCTGTATTATCATCATAAAACGTTGTTGAAATTTTCTGACGACAATAGCTCAAATGGTAAAAACGTTACGGCCCAGACACACACACACACACACACACACACACACACACACACACACACACACACACACACACACACACACACACGCACGCACGCACACACACACACACAGCCAGAAGTGATTGCAAAACCCCATCTCCTGCTGTTCAGGGGACGGGACAATAATAACCAGTATTCGAAGTATGTACAAATAATAATAATAACTAGAATGACACTCTTCAACGTCGCGACGTCGACCAAATATGCATCCGCACACATTATTACATTATAACATTATTACATTATTATATTATTACATTACATTATTACATTATAATACTTGTATCAAGTTTGATTTAAATCCATTCAGCTGTTCTCAAGTTATCACATTTTTACCTGACATTAACTGTGACCTATGGCCATTGACCTCAGGGCCCCAAAATCTAATCAGCTCATTATTACATCATTATACATACCTGTACCAAGTTTGAATTTTTTTTTTTTTTTTTTTTTTTTTTTTTTTTTTTTTTTTTTTGTATACAAGGTCGAGGCTCGTGAAAGAGCGAACATTAATCACACAGAAAGACAAACCGACACATAAAACATATAACATAGGGAGCGCTAGACAAGATGGGGAGAGAGGGGGAAGGACACAAACACAACATTTGAGAGCAGTGACCGAGAGACATGGAGACATCGAGAGATCTGAGAGAGGGCGAGGGCTTGGGGGGGGGGGGGGGGCGTGGGAAGGGGGCGGTGGGAGAGGTATAAAACATATGGACACTGCCAGGACTTCCAGGAAAGAAGTTGGAATTTCAAACAAGGTGGATCTGGGGTGAATTAGCGGGGGTAGAAAATATCAAGGTTTTGGATGGGGGAAGATAAGAGATGGTGGTGAACAGCTGTTTTAAAGACCTGGAGGGAGGAGTGGGATTGAAGGGAGTGAGGGAGTTTGTTCCAGAGGCGGGAGAAAAGAGGAATGAAAGAGTGAAGGTGAGCAGAGAGCCGAGATTTCGGCAGTTTAACCATCAGAGGGTTGCTGGCAGATCTTGTGCGACCTGTAGGAATATTTGGGGGACAGAGCACAGAGAGAGCTGGGGGTGCAAGGCCGGAGAGGAGTCGGTAGAAGACAGAAAGACCACCTACCTGCCTGCGGTGAGTGAGTGAAAGGCCCTCAGAGATAGCTTCATCGCGGGAGATTCCAATAATTCTGAAAGCTTTGGTTTCAACAGCGTGAAGCCGAGCTAGGTGTGAGGCAGGAGCACCGGCCCATAGGGGAGAACAGTATTCCATTGAGCTGCGGATGAAAGCCTTGTATGTGGTGAGGAGCTCAGGTGTGCCGAGGAAGGACTTCGCACGACGGAGGATGCCCAGTCGACGACTGGCTTTGGAGGCCAGCTTGGAAATGTGGTTTAGAATTAGATCACTTCAGTCGTTCTCAGGTTGTAGAGATATTACAGACTTTAACCTTTGACCTTTGACCTTGACCCCAAAATCGATTCAGTTAATTTTTTACATCATTCTACATAATTGTACCAAATTTGGTCAGAATCCCATCACTGGTTTACAAGTTATCGTGGTAACAGGATTTTTACCTAACATAACCTCTGACCTTTGCCCTTTCACCTCGTGACCCAAAAATCAAATCAGTTCATCTTCACCTCATTATACATACCTGTACCAAGTTTGACTAAGATATTTTCAGCCATTCTCAAGTTATCGCGGTAACCAAAGCCTATTATGGACAGACGGACGGACAACCTCAAAACATAACAATTGTGGATTCTTGTAGCGACTTCGTCAACGGAGGCATAATAACTAGCCTATAAGGCTTTGTCTCCAATAATAATAATCAGACAAGTAAAAGCAAAGGACAGTATCTTGTGGGGAAATACTGCAAAGTGCATCATTTGTGCTCCAAATTTCTTCAAACCTCCCAATAGTTTGGGAATATTGTGCCACCCTGAACTCTGAACTATACGGGAACATAATGAAGTCTTCAGGCATACAAAACTATGTTCACCACATCACTCGAAATCATTGCCTTTCTGGTTTTGTATATTGTAAGTTTTGCAGAGGCCAAAATACAGCAATGGGATCCCATGATTTATTCTCATTTACAGGATGACCAAAAATTAAACGTTTTGGGGGAAAATGAAGCTCGAAGCAGAATAGCAGGTTTTTCAGGGGTTCTTTTTAACAAGCATAATAGGAAGATGTGGGCACTGGTAGTAGTAGGGGTTGTTGTAGTAGTAGTAGTAGTAGTAGTAGTAGTAGTAGTAGTAGTAGTAGTAGTAGTAGTAGTAGTCGTAGTAGTAGTGCTTTTGTTGGAAAGACAATAGAGGTTTGCGCTCAGGACTCAGGAAATTTCAGGCAAACATAAGTTTCCTATTTAATGTCGCTCAACTTCCTCATCCCTGCAAGTCCATGGTTTGAACTGCAGTAGACAAGGTAGAGCATTTTAAAGGGAAGCACTACCAAGACAGATGGAGATTTAAAAGAACACCAAAAAACCCAAAATGACACCTTTAAACAAATAATAGCAAAGTACCTTGTGGGGAAATACTACAAAGTGCATTATGTACTGTCCAGATATCTTTCAAACTCCCGATAGATCAGGAGTATTGTGCCACCTTAAACTCCAAAGTGATTCGTGAGTGAAACAAAGTTCCCAGGCATACAAAACAACACTGCACGACATTGCTTTCAATCTTCCACTTTCTAGTTTTATATATTGCAAGTTTTGCAGATGCCAAAACAAAGTTAACCAAGAGATCCTGTGATCGACTCTTTTTCTCCACTGGGTGACCAAAAATGAAAAGTGTTTGGGAGAAGTGAAGCCAAAAACGCAAGAGCAGGTTTTTCACTAGCAAAAACACTGGTTGAAGACGCGGACATTGCAGATACATGTGATAAATGGTTTTGGCTTGCCCACAGAAGCAACATCCACGAGGAGTGTTTGTGAAGTGTTGCAGTAGAACTCCAGAACTTAGTTCCCCATGAAGCAGCCTCCAACTTAGGTCCACAACCACCCTTGGTGTTGGGTAGAGATAAAGACATTCTCAACTTGGATGGACAGGCAAGGGAGGCATAAGAACCTCACGCCATGGAGTGTCGATGCGATTTGCTAACATAACAAAGTGGAGTGAGTGCATTACTCGTGCATATATTTCCTCCCTTGACGCATCACAGAAGGGCACCCCAGCCATGCCAGGGAGCATGCTCATATTATGTGGCTGTGGCGCAAGGAAAAGATCGTATCCATGCTGTTCCACTGTAAAACCCACGTAAGTAGGGGGAAACCTGCATAGCTTCCTCACCTTTGTAAGGGTTCTCCAGGTAATCCAGGCAATCAGGAGGCAATTCATTTTTAAACTCTTGGAGTATTTATCTTGGAGTATAATATCTTGGAGTATTTTGGAGTATCCTAAAAGGAACTCTTATTGTCTGCAGGTCTATCTTTGCTGCAAGTTCCTCATGTGAGAGAATGCCATTCTTCCCATCCTTTAGGAGATCACCCACTGTAGATATAGTTTTTGACCAGAGTTTTCTCCTTCTACTGAGGGAAGGTAGCATTGGGGCTTGCAGTAGAGGGTTCAAGAAAAGTGGCTCTTCCAGCAGGTCTTTCCCTGGGTGAGGACAATTTGTTCTGGTCATTTCAATTGTACACCAGGCCTTCAGCATTTCCTGATAAAAAAGAAGGCAAAGGGGTCACTGGAAATGTTTTTGGAGTTGATACTGAAAATTTGCCTTTTATACCCATAGGCCGAGCACTTCACTGAAAAAAGTACGATGCCAGCGTGCACCATTGTGGTATTGGTTTCGCATGAAGGTATCGTTTAATTGTCTGTAGCCTGAAGGTGTAAAAGTGGCTTCGAAGGCAGGGAAAACCCTGTCCACCTTCAGCAAGAGGCACGCTCAGGATTTCGAGGGATACCCAATGCTTCCCATTCCAAAAGCAGTCCACCAACTTCCTTTGCATCTTACCCAGAAACCAATCAGGAACACTCAAGCTAGAAAGCTTGAACAACAGTTTGAGAAGGACAAATTGTTTCAGTAAAAGAGTTCTCCCATGTAAAGATTGGATCCTTAATAATCCATTCCAATCTCTCAGCTTCACCTGCATTTTCCCTTCTAGAGTGCTCCAATTGCGAATTGATGAGCCATTACTAGAGATTGACAAATAGAACCCCAAATGTTTGAGTTCCTGTTGACTCCATGTTAATTGCTGAAACAGCATCGGGAGTTCGCCGATCTGCATTGCTCCAACCAGTAGTCCAGGGCTCTTCTGCCAATTTATTTGAGCAGATGATGCTGCCGAGTAGATTTGCTGACAGTCATAAACTGTTTGCATGTCTCTTGCACTTCCCGCAAACACGAGAACATCATCAGCATACGCAGAAAGAAAGAAGGGACTATTACAGCCCGGTACCATGATGCCAGTTAACCTTCGCCTCATCAGACAGAGAAAAGGCTCAATATACAAGGAATATAGCTGGCCGGACCCAGGACATCCTTGCCTTATTCCACTCTCAAAAGGAAGAGGTGCGAGTAATAAACCATTAACTTTAATGAGGCACTCTGGAGAAGTGTAAAGTGTCCGCTCCACCATAACCAGACGGATAGCAAGGTCTCAAAGAGGTAATCATGGGTCACTCGGTCATATGCTTTCTCCTGATCTAAAGAGAGGAACCCAATTTGAGTTTTAGTCATGTCCGCATGGTGTATCAAGTCCCTGACTGGACATATATGATCATATATTGCTCTGCCAGGGACAGCCTATGATTGGTCAGAGAGAATTATTTTTGTCAACACAGGTCCCAGACGATTTGACAACACTTTTGCCATTATTTTGTAGTCCACACAAAGCAGAGACACCGGACGATAGTTCCTCATGTCTCTCAAGTCTCCATCCTTAGGAATCAAAGCCAAGGTTGCTCGACTCCAAGACTGTGGCATTTGGCCTGCATCACATGCTTCCTTGGCCACACTTAGGTAGTCATGTTCAATCAGACCCCAGATTTTTTTTGTAGAACTCGCAAGATAGGCCATCAATTCCAGGGGACTTATCTACCGAAAGACTCTGTAGAGCAGTCGTAAGTTCCTCCAGAGTCAGAGGAGCCTCCAGTCATTCTCGATCCTCTGGAGCACCCACTGGGAGGCTATTCCACAAAGTGCCACAAGCATTAGCATCCACACTTTTCCCCAAGTACAACTGTGCATAAAAGGCTCGAATTCGTTCATGAACACTTCTGCAATTATCAAGCACCGAGCCATCTTCAGCCAGAAGACTGCATATAGTTTTAGATCGACCCTTGCGTTTTTCCAAAGCTTTAATATAGCTCAGGGAGTATGCCTCTTCAACTAGTAGCTGCAACTGCGAGCGCACATACGCTCCCTGAGCCATCATACTGCTACACACTTTCAGGATGTTCTTTTTTCCTTCATACCTTTGCAATTCAATAGAGGTAAGTGTTGTTGGATGACGCTCGAGATGCAACAGCTCCTCTCCTAGCCTCCTTATCTCCATCCCAAGTGTTTTGCTTGTTCCGTATGAGTACTCCTGGCACAACAATTTCAGCTGCCCCTTCCCCACATCCCACCAGAGTCCAAGCGAGCAAAAATCTCCTTTTCTGTTTCTCCACACATGCCAAAAGTTATGAAATACTGAAAGAAAACCTTCATCCTGAACTAAGGCATTGTTGAATTGCCAGAGACCAGGTCTGCGCCTTGTCTCAGCAAGAGAAAGCTTTATCCAGACCAGATTATGATCCGTAAAATGTGCGAATTTGATCCCGCAGTCACTGATATTCCTGCACCAACGATAAGACAGATAGATTCTGTCTAGTCGGGATTGCGAGATATGGCCACCCCTGATGCTAGTGTATGTAAATGATCTGTCTGTGGGGTGTTGTACATGCCAAATGTCTCTCAGGTTTAACTGCATTATTATTTCTTGTAATACTTTAACAGAAGGACCATGCGGCTCTTGACCCACACGATCAGTGAGGGATTGAAAGTGCAGTTAAAGTCACCTCCAATAATTACGAATTATTCATCAGGTAAAGTAAGCATAAATCTTCGCATGTGGTCAAAGAACGCACTCTCCCAGTTCCGACACATGGCGCATAAACGTTGCTGAGGTTAATAACAACATCCTCAAACCGAATCTTCACATGTAACAAACGGCCTAAACTGACCTCATTTATCACAAGGGTATCGGCCTTTAAGGATGATGAAAAGAGGATAGCCACCCCACAGGACGTATCTGTTAAGTCACTAAAATACGCCGATCCTTGCCATTGACTTCTCCGTCTGAAAGCATCAACCTGAGTTGTGTGGGTCTCTTGTAGAAACGCCTCTCCAAGTTTCTCCTTCAAACAGAGGAACAATACTTGATGCACCCGATATGCATCTTTCCATCCATTGATGTTCAATGATCCAAGACCTATTGCGGTCATTTTGTAAATCAAAATTCTTAATTTTTACAAAGCAGAAAAACCCAAACTAAGTCAGTTCATTTTTAAACCCATAAATAAACAATTTGTGAAATAAACTTCCTGACTCGGACTTGTTCAGCTGAGCCTGAAGCCTTACGTTTGTGTCTTTCTCTTCTCAGTACATCTAGAGAATGCACGAGTACATTGTAATCTTTCCACCTTTTTAACCCTAGGATAAAAATTTCTCAAGATAACCCCTATAATGCAATCGGGGGTCTTTTATGGCCTCAAGCTATGTCTCCATAACTTTGTTATAAAAACGTTTTTACCCATTATCTTTCACATATGCTTCAAATAAAGGGTAATACATACGCCTGTATGTATGTGTGTTTTTTTTTTTTCTTACAGGATCGGGGGAATTTATTTTTTAAATTTTTTACCCCATCCCATTGCCTGGCATGATTGTTTATTTCACTGTAACTTTGTTATAAAAACGTTTTTACCCAAGATCTTTCATATATGCTTCGAATGAAGGGTAATACACACTCCTGTATATGTGCTTTAGGTTTTTTTCATTTCAGGATCGGGGGATTAATTTTTTTAAATTATACCCCGAGAATGCATTCGTGGGTCTGTTTGGACACGGGCCCAACATGATTTTTGTATCTCTATAACTTTGTTATAAAAACGTTTTTACCCATTATCTTTCATATACACTTTGAAGGAAGGGTAATATATATTCCTCTGTATGTTTTGGGGGGGTTTTTTCAGGATGGGGAGGAATTTATTTATTTATTTTTAGCCCATCATTGTCTGGCATGATTGTTTCACTGTAACTTTGATATAAAAAATGATTTTACACATTATCTTTCATATACACTTTGAAGGAAGGGTAATACATATTCCTGTATGTTTTCATCCATCTGTTTGTCTGTCTGTCTGTGAGTAGGTTATCTCAAAAAGTTATTGAGGGATTCAGACAAAACTTTGTGGAGAGGTTGTGTGTGTGTCACAAAGACGAATTGATTCGATTTTGGTGAATATCTGGACGTGGATCAGAAATTTAAAAATAATAATTCTTCACCATTGAGCGATTGGGCTAAAAACGATACACAACATGATGTTTCAAAAAATTGTGGATGACTTATGACAAAACTTGGTGGATGAGTTGGACAGGTGGCAAGAACAAGGCGAACAGATTTTGTTCCAGGTGTGCATCCAGATCCGACCCTTCAGCGTGATACAAAACATGTACAACAGTGATATTGATATGTACAAAAACAACAGTGATAAACATGTACAAAACATGGACAACATCAGTGAACAACAACAAACAGTCCTACATCACCTTTTCGCTTGAGATACACTATCAATCGACAGAGAGCAATCGGGTCAATGTTCATGCATAATCCCATGGCCAAATAATCAAACACGGTGACCGTAACCGGTGACCAATGTAAGCGTAATCATGGTAACAATAACTGATTTTATATAGCACGCACTGTCACGTGCCTGAGGATTCCGCAGTTTAAAGTTTTTAAAATAAAGTTTCTGGGAAGTTAGTGCTCGCCCTGCGTTGCCTCTTCTCACGCTGCCGTCGCTTTATAAGACACGACCCAGGAGCCCCTGACCACTTCAACACCTTGTCTTTGCTTGACGAATTGCCATTGTGCCCGGAACCGTACATCTCAGCGTGTTATTTTTCACGTCTTTCTTGAGTACCCAACTGCTTATAACAGCCGACACTTCAACCTTAAAAAGCATATATGATATACCTTTATATACGGAAATGACGTAATACCAATTAGGATAAGAATTAGGATTCTATACGACCCTGTCTCATATGCTATGTGAAGGTGAGGCTAGATTATAGAGTTTTTACCCATTGTAACAAATCACAAACAAATGTAACAACAAATTAAAGGAACTAATATCTCGCCGTTCCATGATGAACCGGTTTCTCCACCAGGTGAATTAAACACCTGCTGCACACACACTCATGAACGAAATTATCACCTATCCTGGGATAATCACACTTAAACCGCCCGCAGTCTCAGCATCCGTTATATCCCAACTCGATGAAATGATTATTTCTTTTTTTCACTTTTTGATGTCGAGCTTAATGCCAATTAAAGTTGCCAATTAAATTTGCCATTTTCCGCCCTCGCGTGAAATACCCGGTATTTAAAAGCAATGTCTGAAATTACCTTGAAAAAGATTATCGGTGCATAATCTGATAATCCGATTCAACGACGTCAGTAAATTGTATTTCAGCTCGCGAGGTGTTTATTCAATTGGTTGGTTAAATAAAGTAATTAAACGTAATAGCATTGCTAGAATAAGCACAACTTGCTGTTTTATTTCATAAACAAAGCCCTCTGGATTCCAGCAGAAGCTTGTAATGAACCATGACACGGAATAAAGGCTGCACATGGACAAAACATTAAAATGCTACAACAGCTGTCTTCGGTAAAATTAATTGGAAATCCTTTTTGCATTCTGCAGATAAATCTAAATGTATTACTGTCTTGATAAAGATGTGCGCATGTATGTATATAGCAAAATGGCGTGGTATGTATATACAGTCACGTGAAAAAGTAACTACACCCCATGTAAAGTTTTGACTTTTTCAGCATATTTCAACATACAGCTATTTGATCTTCATTTCAACAATATTGATAGATAAAGGTGATATAATATAACAAATATCATGAAACATTTACATTTTGTAGTCTTTTGAAGGACGGGAACAGTGGTGAGTTTGAGGTGAAGGTGGGAGTGCATCAGGGGTCCGTACGAAGTCCACTACTATTTGTAGCTGTGATGGAGGTGCTGGCTCAGAACGTAAAGCAGGGTTTACCGTGGGAGTTGTTGTATGCAGATGATCTGGTGTTGATTGCTGAAAGCATGGATGGACTGAAGGAAAAGATGAACAAGTGGAAGGAATGTATGGGGACAAAAGGTCTGAAGGTGAATATCGGAAAGACGAAGGTGATGGCAAGTGGTAAAGCATGTGGTGAGGTGGAAAGAACTGGGAAGTGGCCATGTGCTGTGTGTAGGAAGGGTGTCGGAGTGAACTCCATTCAATGTACAATGTGCGCTGACTGGGTTCATCAAAAATGTAGTGGTCTGAGAGGGTCATTAACCAGTGTGGCAGCTACATTCAAATGTAAGGTGTGCACAGAGGGAGCTGCAGATGGAGGAAAGGTTGAGTTGGATCTTGGAGACGGCGTGAAGCTGGAAGGTGTGAAAACATTTTGCTACCTCGGAGACATGCTGAATGGAGAAGGTGGATCAGACTCGGCAACGGTTGCTCGAGTGAGATGTGCATGGAAGAAGTTTCGGGAACTGAGTGGCGTGCTGATGAGGAGGGGAGTGTCGTTGAAGCTGAAGGGAAAGGTGTATAGTGCATGTGTGAGAAGTGTTATGATTTATGGGAGCGAGACATGGGTAATGAACGAGAGCAGCAACGAAGGTTGGAAAGGGTGGAAATGCGAATGGTTCGATGGATGTGCGGAGTATCGTTGAGAGAGGAAGACAAATGATGAATTGCGAAAGATTATGGGAATAGAGCCTGTGATTGATGCTGTGAAGAGGAACAGGTTGAGATGGTTTGGTCATGTGTTGAGGAAGGATGAAAGTGACTGGTTGAGAAGAGTGATGGAAATGAATGTAGAAGGAAGTAGAGGACGGGGAAGACCGCGAAAGACTTGGCTAAAGATGGTGGAAGAAGAAATGCGGGCAAGGGGGTTAACAAGGAGAGATGCAGAAAATAGGGCAAAATGGAGAAGATTGTCATGGGGACCGCAAGGCTAACCCTCGCTCTAGCAGGGAAAATGGCCTTTAAAATGCATGTTGTGTGTTGTTGTATTTACATTTTGTAGTCCATTGTATAATTTAAATAAACATAAATGCAAATTTCGCATGTGCAAAAAGTAAGTACACCCCTACATTTATCACTACTTCAAACACCTAAAATTAGAATCAGGTGCACCAGCTCAGGTGCAAATGATTAGAACATCGTTAGAGAGGATCTTGGAGGAACCTGTCTTATTTAAACCTCAGACTACCCCTGAGAGTGGGTACCGCTCTCACCAGCCATGGCTCCTCAGCAAAGGACTTCTGCGACTCACTGGGACTGACACAATCTGTAAATGTCCCGACCCGGATCTCAGTCAACGGAGCTTCTTCTCTTCTGGACTTGGTTATGACTAACTTCCCTGAAAATGTCTGCTGCTCTTCTTCTGCTCCAATCGGCTCATCTGATCATGTGCTTGTTAAAGTGGACATCTCTCTGACCATTCTCAGGGAGCCTGGTCAGCGTCGACGAGTCTGGCATTTCACTCAGGCCAACTGGCTCGGTCTTCAAGCAGCCATCAATCATCTGGACAGGTCTCCCATCTCTACCACCTCTGACATCAACTCATCCTGGGAATTCTTCCAAAGTAAATTGCTCTCTCTCATGCACAGATTTATCCCATCTCGTCTTCAGTTGTCATACCCTTCCTCCCATCCATGGTACATGGAATCTTGTGGTGAGGCTGTTGCCCAGAAACAACTTGCCTTCGTCTCCTGGAAAGCAAATCCAACGGAAGGAAATCTCATTTCCTTTCACAAAGCCCGAAACAAGTGTGTGTCCACCCTCAGGAGAGCCAGGAAACAATATCTCTCCGTTCTCAAGACCGAACTCTCTTATCTGTCTCCCTCTTCCAAATCCTGGTGGCGTCTGGTCAAATCTGTTTCTGGTGTTTGTTCCCCCTCCATCCCCTCCCTTACCTCAAACAGCTACACAGCTGACTCCGCACGTGAAAAAGCTGAATGCCTCAACTCTGTGTTTGTCTCTAAATCTCGTGTCCCAAACCCATCCCTCTCTGTACCCACCGTACGCAGTCGTACCCAGCTGCTCCTGGACTCCGTGTCCTTTTCTCCTGACAAGGTGGAAAAGTTTCTGTCAACCCTCGACTCTGATTCTGCAACTGGACCTGACGGCATCAGCCCACGGGTCCTAAAATCCTGTTCTTCCGCTCTTTCACTCCCTCTCTCTGTTCTCTTCACCCTCTCTTTTGCTCAAGGTCAAATGCCATCTCCTTGGAAATCAGCCAACATCACCGCTTTGCACAAAAAAGGTGCAAAAACAGATCCTAGCAACTACAGACCAATCAGCCTTCTCCCAATTATCAGCAAAGTCATGGAATCCATCATTGCTTCGGATATTAAATCTTTCCTCTACTCCAATGGCTTGATCTCTTATCATCAATTTGGTTTCAGACCAGGTCACTCTACTCTGGACATGCTGCTTCTGCTGTCTCAACAATGGATGGAGGTCCTCAATGCCAAACAGGAAATTAGAGCTGTCTCCCTCGACATATCACGTGCCTTCGATATGGTATGGCACCCTGCTCTGCTCACCAAACTCTCCTCCTTTGGTATCCATGGAAATCTCCACGCATGGCTGGCGGACTTCCTCTCTCGTCGTAGTCAACGTGTGGCCCTGAATGGGTTTCTCTCATCTCCTCTTCCTGTTCAGGCTGGAGTTCCCCAAGGCAGTGTTCTGGGCCCTGTGCTTTTTCTGGTCTTCATCAATGATCTCTCTGACTCTCTTGAAAATCCTCTCTATCTCTTTGCTGATGACTCCACTCCCTGCCGCTCCATTCCTCATCCCTCAGATCGACAGTCTGCAGCCTCCTCACTCTCTGCAAACCTGGACAAAATCACAGACTGGGCAAACAAGTGGAACATGTCTTTCAATCCTGACAAATCTCACACTCTTACAATGTCTCTCCGAAAAGACTGACTGGACAACCCTCCCATCTACTTTCTGAATAATCCTCTCCAAGAAGTTCTGTCACTCAAGCTTTTGGGTGTCACTATCTGCCATGATCTTTCCTGGGAAAACCACATTTCCAAGCTGGCCTCCAAAGCCAGTCGCCGACTGGGCTTCCTCCGTCGTGCGAAGTTCTTCCTTGGCACACCTGAGCTCCTCACCACATACAAGGCTTTCATCCGCAGCTCAATGGAATACTGCTCTCCCCTCTGGGCTGGTGCTCCTGCCTCACACCTAGCTCGTCTTCACGCTGTTGAAACCAAAGCGTTCAGAATCATTGGAATCTCCCGCGATGACGCTATCTCCGAGGGCCTTTCACTTACTCACCGCAGGCAGGTTGGTGGTCTTTCCATCTTCTACCGACTCCTCGCCGGCCTTGCTCCCCCAGCTCTCTCTGGGCTCTGTCCCCCAAATATTCCTGCAGGTCGCACAAGATCTGCCTGCAACCCCCTTATGGTTAAACTGCCAAAATCAAGACTCTCTGCTCAACTTCATTCCTCTTTTCTCCCACCTCTGGAACAAACTCCCTCACTCTCTTCAATCCCACTCCACCCTCCAGGTCTTTAAAACAGCTGTTCACCACCATCTCTTATCTTCCCCCATCGAAAACCTTGATCTTTTCTACCCCCACTAATTTCACCCCAATTCCACTTTTTTGAAATACCAACTTCTGTCCTGGAAGTCCTTGGTGTCCTTGTGTTTTATACTTCTCCCTCCCCCCCACCCCTTCCCACGCCTCCTCCCCCCAAGCCCTCTCCCTTCCACACATCTCCCTGCTCTCAAATGTTGTGTTTGTGTGCTTCCCCTTCTCTCCCCATCTTGTCTTCCGCTCCCTCTTTTTATATATTTTGTTTGTCTGGTTGATTTGTTTGTGAAGTAAATGTTAGCTCTTTCACGAGCCTCGTTTCAGTATACAACAAAAAAAAAAAAAAAAAAAAAAAAGACATTTCGTTTGGTTTGCTCTTTGTTGTTGAAGTGTGTGGCGTCACCATGCCTAGATCAAAAGAGCTCTCTGAGGCCTTCAGAAAGATGGTTATAGAGGCCTACGAGTCTGGGAAGGGATTTAAAAAGATCTCCAAACAATTTGAAATCAATCATTCGACTATCCGGAAGATCATCTGCAAGTGGAGAAGATTCCAAACAAGTGCCAACTTGTTCAGGCCAGGCCGCCCCAGCAAGTTCAGCCCGAGAGCAGACCGCAAGATGCTTAAAGAAGTCTCTAAGAACCCCAGAATGTCATGACTGGACCTACAGGTAGCTCTTGTCACTGTTGATGTCAAAGTGCACGAGTCTACCATTAGAAAGAGGCTGCACAAATTTGATCTCCATGGGAGGTGTGCCAGGAGGAAACCTTTGCTGTCCAGAAAGAACATCAGGGCAAGACTGAAGTTTGCCAATGAACACCTAGGCAAAGACCAACACTTCTGGAACAATGTGCTCTGGACAGATGAGTCAAAGGTAGAGCTATTTGGCCACAGTACCAGAAGACATGTTTGGCGAAAACCAAAGACAGCATTTGACCACAAGAACCTGATACCAACTGTAAAGCATGGTGGTGGAAATATGGTTTGGGGCAGCTTTGCTGCATCAGGGCCTGGGCAGCTCACCATCATATAATCCACTATGAATTCTTCATTGTACCAGAGGGTGCTTGAGGATAATGTGAGGCCATCTGTCGGAAAGTTGAAGCTCAACCGAAGGTGGACCTTGAAACATGACAATGACCCTAAACATACCAGTAAATCCACCAAGGAATGGCTGAAAAGAAAGAATGCAGGGTTCTGGAATGGCCAAGTCAAAGCCCGGATCGAAATCCCATCGAGATGTTGTGGGGGGATTTTAAATGAGCTCTGCATGCAAGAAACCCCTCAAACATCACACAGCTGAAAGAATTCTGCATGGAGGAGTGGGCAAAAATTTCTCCCAGTCGATGTCAGAGACTGGTAGACAGTTATAAGAAACGCCTACTTGAGGTTGTTTCTGCCAAAGGGGGCAATACCACCTATTAGAGCCAAGGGTGTATTTACTTTTTCCACATGCGAAATTTGCATTTATGTTTATTTAAGTTATACAATGGTCTACAAAAGGTAAATGTTTCATGATATTTGTTATGTCATATCACCGTTAGCTATCAATATTGTTGAAATGAAGATCAAATAGCTGTATGTTGAAATATGTTGAAAAAGTCAAAACTTTACATCCGGTGTACTTACTTTTTCACGTGACTGTGTATATATATATATACTAGGGCGTGCCCGTACTATATATATATCTAAAATTATATCCCCCCCCCTCTATTTACATGAAATGGTTTGGTCCATTCGCAAAGCCAAAGCGAACGGCTTGCGAGTACGGTGACTATCCCCCCCCTCTATTTACATGAAATGGTTTGGTCCATTCGCAAAGCCAAAGCGAACGGCTTGCGAGTACGGTGACCATACCTTGGGAACCACTTGTCCGATTAATTTCAAACCTTGAAAAGGCACATCCTCGGGTCCCCAGCAATATACCTGGCAAGTTTCAAGTATATCGGACCGGTAGTTGTCGAGAAACAGCGGTCGCATACAGACACACAGAGATTACTGGAATTACATATACTAGGGCGTGCCCGCACGTACGTGCTTGCCCGTACGTGCGTGCAAAAAAACATGCGTGCAAACAACAACAACAAAAAAAAACTTTGAAACCACGTGGCAGTAACGACCACAGAACCCTCCCCCTCTATTTACATGAAATGGTTTGGTCCATTCGCAAACCCCCCCCCCCCTCCATTTACATGAAATGGTTTGGTCCATTCGCAAAGCCAAAGCGAACGGCTTGCGAGTACGGTGACCATACCTTGGGAACCACTTGTCCGATTAATTTCAAACCTTGAAAAGGCACATCCTCGGGTCCCCAGCAATATACCTGGCAAGTTTCAAGTATATCGGACCGGTAGTTGTCGAGAAACAGCGGTCGCATACAGACACACACACACACACACAGAGATTGCTGGAATTATAGATAGATATATATATATATACATATATATATATATATATATATATATATATATATATATATATATATATATATATATATATATATATATATATATATATATTGTTGCTGATCGCGGTTAGGATGTTATAGACCGAGCGGTGGTTTAAAACCGCGACCTAACAAAACTCACCCGATTCCACCCGAACGTTGGTTGTATCGCACCCTAGCTGCTCAATGAGGGAAAAGACAAAAGCGACGCAATACAAGAGGAAAACGGAGACAAAAAAAGGTTTGAAATACTACTACATTTATTCCTACTATTTACACACAAGCAAAAAGACAGATGTCACGTTTATTTACAAGCACAAGACGCAGGTGACACAGTGCAAATTTAGCTTACCTACAGACTTAACTTATATCCCAGGACAGAACAAACAGAACGCTGACTCACGCGGGGAATGCCAGGGATGGCAGAAGGTGGATGGCTGGAGGGAGAGGAAAGGTCCAAGGGGGGGTCTTGCAGCTCAATCGTGCGTTTGGCAGCCGCCGTTCCTTTTTGTTGGCCCTGCTCCAAACCGCTGTTCAGGCCCCCTTTGGCGGTTGCCGGGTGTCGCTGCTGCGGCGGCCTCCGTCCGCTGCGTTCCCAGGACTTGTCTCACTGGTCTGGTCCCTCAACCCTCAACTCTTTCTTGCTTCTCTCACTCCTCACCACCGACTCCTCACCGCAACCAACTGACCACCGACTCCTTTCTCTGGCAACCGACTGTGACCAACTCCTTGCAACCAACTCCTCCTCTCTTAACAACCCTTCTTTTTCCAACCCAGAGTGCATCTCTCTTTCTTCTTCTTCTGCTCCACTTCCGGTTGCGCCCTTTTATAGCGCCCCCAGCGATCACGCCCCCGGCGCTTTGGACACGCCCATCGGGGCGCTCACCTCGGCCCTGGCTGGTCGCACGACCCTCGGGCTCCGCCCCGGACGACGACGGGCGGGCGCGCCCCTCCCCTCCTCTGACGAGGTGGAGACACGCCTTTCTTCCCTGACTCGAGCCTCGTGATCAAGGGCGGTTATTGGAGGGGAGGTGATTGGGAATCGAGGGCTCAGCAATGACGAGAGGGGATGTAATATGGCAATCGAGGGTCGGCAATCACGAAAGGGGGATGTGAAGGAAATGGGGATTTTTGGGGATGGGAATGAAAGGGGATCTATTCTCTTTCACTGGTGCAATGGAGTACTTCAATTAATGGGAGACACAGCCTTATCCTAAAACACAGAATAAGATATAACTGTCAAAAGAAAAGATATATCGTGTCCTGCATGTATGTTTTTATGGACTAACTACGGGAACGCCCTTTGACCTTTATACAACCACAACGGAGGGAGGAGGGGTGATATTTTACAACATTTTACCACCACAACAAAATTAAAAAAAACATTCTCATATTCACAACACTGCACCCTCCTCCCCTTAGGCACGGCCCGGGCCTATTACTTTTACCTTAGTGTGGCATGTAGGTGTAGTTCCCTCTACTTTTAACCTGACCCTGAGTGCGACTGGTTTTAAAACATAAATAAATGTGTCCCGCTGCTCCATTGCACCCTGCCTAACAGACTTACGCCCACAGTTAACCGAATTGCGGAATGGTCTTCAAACTATACACTGACGGTGGGGAGCATTATTTACACTGACGCTAATTTTATTTACAAAACTAACCCAGGACCTGTAATTGTTCTTTCTGGGGGGAGGACAGTCTGCTCTGCATCAATGCACCATGAAAGCACCTATAACGCACCAACACACCCTCAAGCACCAATCAGTGCAGTCACCACTGTTCATCAATAAAATAAATCCAACAAACCCAAACCCTGCAGGTGATCTCTTGCTCTTCGGCTCCCTCTGCTGGTTATTATTTTCTTCCAGATGTTGTCATTTCCTTTCATTTTCTTACTGGCGGCCTATTTGAGCATAAAATGAAATGCACCCAACGTGTCCATTTTTACTTTATTTATGGCCCACAGGGCCGACTAGTGTAGTTCACCTGTGGGGCATCGGTGCCCTGTGGCCAAGGTCCGCCAGCAAGATTTCGGGCCCTCATGGCCGGTTCCAGCAGAGGGGCCATGCCCCAACCCATGGGGTCCATACGTGGTGCTCGGCCACAAACATGTGGTCCATAATGTGGTGCATCGATGCAGACAGCTGGTTCTGGGAATTTCGGGCGCACAATGGCCGACCCACGCACGCTCCCCTCGGCACCCAATGGCGCACAGGTCATGTGGGAGACAAAAGGGGATAGACAAATGAGCGAGGGGTAAGGTCACAAGGGTACACATCAATAAGGCAATGCAAGGCGAAATGCGTACGGAGGGCGAAGTGAGAAAGCTCGTCCCTACCGTACGTCACCCCCCTGTCACCTACCCTTGCCCTCACCCCATATGTACAAAAATCTACACATTTACAAATTTGTCACTACTGTCACGTCTTCCCCATATTTCCTCTATACCAAATTCGTCACCACAATCCCTCTATCCAAAATTTGCCATCACCAAATTCATCATCAATCCTCATAAGGAGGGAGAGATGGAATCACGCACAATGTCACACCCACGTCATGATGCGTCTCACATTCTAAACATTTGCACAATAAAAATAATTAAACCATGGCATGGTGTGGAGTACCTGTCACCTCAGGTGAGTGGATGCAGATGGTGCGAGGAGATCCTTCATCCTAACTATCCTCTAAATGACTTTAACACACTTTACACTACCCGGGGTCTTTCTCCGGCCAAACCATTGGCCCTCTTACACTATGGGTTCTAAAAACCAATTCCCATTGGCCAAACTGTGGTGCTTTTCAATTTGGGGTCTCACTCCCCCGATTCATCTCCCGGTGCCCTCGCACAATTTCCGGGCCGCGACGTGTAGCTTTCCCAACAGGTCTACCCACCTGCACACCTCCACCACTGTAGTTGCCACCCGAGCTTACCTAGCTCCTCACCCTAACCTATCTAACTGGGGGCAGCCCCTCTCCTGGCTCTGTCACCCCATGGTGCCCTCTGGCACTGGGCTACCCGGGTCCGTCCTCCGGATCCTCGGGCCCCATCCACAACAACTACTACCGGCTCCCAGAGCCCACCTGCGGCCTCACCTGGCCGACATCCTTACAGTGGTGGAGTGCCCAAACCAACTACACACACTAACAGGCTACACGCCCAGCCATTTCCACAACACTAATGCACCCATCCAAATACCATTCTTTCACCTCGCACCACAGATGCCAATATCCAACCACAATTTACCTATACCCTCTACCTGACACTTAAACTACCCTCCCCGGGTATTCGTGATGGGGGTCCACTCTTCCCCCATTCACACCTCCGCACCATCCACTTCACTCCACAATTTCCACCATACTCACTCCACGACCATCCATTCCAATACTCCATACCATTTATTCCATACACCTGTCTTTCATTCACCTGTCGTTGCACACCTGTGCAATCCTACCTGGTGCCACCTGCACCCTCCTCCTCTTCCTGGACCATTTGGTCAACACAACACGCAATCACCACTACTCCCTCATACACTGCTCCACACACCTGTTCAGTTGCACACCTGTGCAATCACACCTGTTCAATTCTCACACACACGGCATCATCTCAGCTAACTACTCCCCTCTGAAACTTGCGCTTCCCAGTCGTCCCTTTAAACTATTGCGCTCCCACGTCATTATAATCCACGATAATCTACCTGCGTCCCCACTACAGGTATCAGTCACTAACTAAACTTAACGTTACCTAATGTCAATCTCTTCTAGATCCCTATCATTATCCAAGCCCTCCCTGGCTCGGTTGTCAGCCACCCCATAAACTATTGCGCATTTGCCCCACAATGTGAGGGATGATGGATTTGCCATCCCACCACATTGGGGGTCTCTCACTATAAATTTTGTTCGTCCAAATCCAGCAAATCAAAAGCTTTCCATTTACGGCCAATTCTACCCACTTTTCTAAATTTTGTATCAAATCACTACTATCACTATCACCATCACCCGTCTACTTATTAGGTCCTCTCGGTGCGCCAATTCACATCTACAGCCCGGCTTCGTACTAGTGGGGGGGCCAATGTTTTCCCGTTGAATTCAAATGTTAATTTGTGGACACTGGTTGGGTTGTCTTTAGGGATGATAGAAGTTGTAGAAAAAATATGTCTCCATTTTTTTCAAGTTCTTTATAGCGGCCATTTTGGATTATCAAAATGGCGTTTGTTGAAAACCGAAATTGTCATTATCTTGGCTTCTAAATGACCTAGAGTGTTAATTTTGGTGTCCAAATGTACATATTTGCGGATACTTAATCCAATAAACACACATTTATACACCTACATATGATCAAAAGGGTTCTTATGGCAGCCATCTTGGATTTTCACGCACTTATGCCAACACATATATATATTTTTTTCCATCATTTTCACTTCTAAATCACATAAAGGCTGGACTTTAGTGTTCAAATGTACACTTATAATGTCTTTGTGCAATATTTTTAGTTGGCAGTGTTCATTGTTACATTGAAGGATCTCCATCCTCCTCATCATCAGTGTTATCGATTCCCATGGGGCGCTCCTGACCCGTGTTACCACACACCTCTTCATCTGCCCCACACATACACATCTCAGAACAGTTGAGATGCTGAGACCTGCATGAGCAGTGAGACATGCATTGGGTCTTCTTGCAGTTACATTTGATTAGATGTGTGATGGCAGCTGGGGCTGGAGGGTCCTTGGTTGTGATGGGCACCAGCTGATCTCCTTCTGCTCTCCATCCATGTTCTGTTGGTTGTGGAAGCTGGGGGTCCGGTACATCAGCCTGATGCCACACCATGGCCTGGAAATGTGCACGAGCAATGGCTTCATGTAAAGCTCCCCGTGTTGGTGGCAGCTTCTGTGCCTCTAGCTGTTTCTTGGTAAACAGTCTCCACCTCAGCTTGCCCACATCCACAACTGTAGTACGAGGCTCATACAGCTGGCATACAAATGCCTCAATGTCACTTTCTGTGTCAGCTCTCAGCTCCTCAGAGGCCCCAAGGTCATGAAACGCAGATACCACCTCAACAGAGCACCTATTGAGGGCTTGCCAACATGTGAGCTTTCCCTTGCCGGCAAACCGACCAGTCTGGTCTGCTCCCGTGAATGCATGGAATCCTGGTAGGGCTGCAGCCTTCCTGACACCAAGTTCATGTACTATTGGTTCCAGTGAGATTTGCCTCTTCTTGTTCCCCACACCCGTGATGAAGTATGTGTCTTTGCATAGTTCATGGTACCGGTGGAGTGCTAGGATGAATACATCAGTATCAGGTGACTGAATGTACAGCTGTGTTGCACCTCTTCGGACGGCATCTAGACTGTGAAGAAAGATCCTCGTATCAGCCTCCTCCTGGGAGCTACGGAGATGCTGTACATCCATGCAGTTGGAGAAGACATCCTGCCTTGAAGTGACGATGAAGACCTTGGTAGTCCCCTCAAAGTGACACAGAGCTTTCTTTGCCAGATAGACAGTTAGCTCATCTTTGGTGTTGGTGTGCGACAGGAACTGTTTTGCTGTCAGTTTCCCAATCGGGGTGCTGTCTTGAACGTGGTAAGCAGTGGGCGGCTTGCCACCTTGGCGCCTCTCCCGTGTGGCCTCTTTCAGTGAATTTGGCAGATCATATCGGTCAAACACGAGGTGGACTTCATCATACCCGTTGGTCTTGCAGTCCAGTGTTGCATTGAAATGGCCAGCCCACTGGGCACATGTTTTGACCCATTGTGGCTTACCCATTGCTTGCACTAATGCCATGCCGTCTATGACAGTCACCTTCTTGGGAGGGGGTGGAGTATGTTCAGGATTGTCGTCGTCTGGCTGCTGACCAGTGCCAGTTGACTTCTTGGGTAGATCTTCTAGGATGCCCATGAGCTTGCTTTTGTCTGTGCATGGTAGTAGTGTCCCAGCCATTGCAAAGAGGGTTCGTGGAAGCGCGGTGAATTCATATTGACCTATGGCATCCTTCAAGTTGATCTCTGGTCGTGAGCGGGCCACGATCAGCATGCGCGCAAACAGTGACCTGTCGTCTTTCAGCTCTACAACCTTGTCTGCCAGTTTGTGCTTCACAGCTTTCCTGGCACTCTTCCACATCTTCAGTTTGACCTTTCCCATTCTGGCCCAAAGGTTGATTTCATTTGTGTTGATGCGCTCTGCAACAAACGTGTTATACGCTTTCTGACCAATCTCATCTTGGTTGCAGACATCCTTCTGTACTTCAGCTGGCATCACCACCTTGGTGATGATAGTCGTCAGGTCTTCACCCTCATGCGTCATGGGATTCATGGACTCTCTGATCACATTCTTCAGTCGACGAATGCTGTCTTCCTGCCGAGCCCAGACTGTGGTTGATAGGTCGTGGTGCTCCTTGCGTGTAGCTGATTGTGAGCCAGCCATCTGACGGGCTTCTTCAGCAAGCCTACTCAGCTCTGGTGCTGTCAGAAAGAACCTTTCGCGGGCACTGGCATTCTGGGTAATGCCCACAATACCCCCTGTCACCTTCATGATCCTGTTGATGTGCTCCAGTGCATGGTCCACACCTACAGCACAGAGGGGATTTCATTCTTATGGACACTGAAGTTCCCATCCATGAACTCTTGGTAGATCCCTGGATCTGTCATCTTCAGGGCCTTCATCTCTGCAAGGTACCGGGGAGTCAGCCTGGCATATTTCTGTTTGTCATGTGCAAAGAAGTATATGCACATCTCATCCAGTGAAGACAGGTGAAGCTCAAATTGTCCATCACGGGTGGCACGGATGAATGTGTATATCAGCATTATCATCCGCATGTAGCGTCGCACAAACTTGAACAGTGGACTCTTGGCTTCTTTCCTCTCATCAAACTTTGCCATGGCCTCCAGGACTTCGTTTGACTCGAGGACAGCTAGCATGTTGTTCTGCGCGCTTGTCATCTCCTCCCGGTTGTGTAGATGACAGCTCTGGGCAACCTGTTGTGCTGACTGGGTACATGGGCCCCTCAGATGGGGATGCTCTTGGAAGAATTCGTCCACATAGAGGTCGAAGAGGGCTTGGACAGTGGTGATGTGGGCCTCCAAAGCCCTCTTCATGTGCTTGGCTTCCAGTATTTGTCTGGTCCTTGTTGGGCCATAGATATCAGCCTCAGACCAAGCCTCGTCAAGACCACTGTCCTCTATGGCATTCCCAGCAGCCCTCAGTGCAGCCATCACAGTGTGCATCTCCCCTAGTCGCAGTACCCACTTGCCTTTGCAGTCATCTCTGGTCATCTCCAGCTGTTTGGCTCGCTCATACAGGGCCATGTCTAAGGTGATCACTGTCTTCCTATCGGGACCCATGACCATGCAGTTGATTTGCTGTGTCTGTTTCAAGACTGTTATCAGTGTTTGCCATTCATGGGCTGGTGCTGCTACCAATGGCAGGGCGTTGACCTCTGTCAGAGGCTTCGAAGAGGAGAGCAGTGAGTTGTAGGCTGTCCAAGTTGGGATATCGTGATGCTTGATCCTACTGCCAGGTGGTTGTTTTGGATCGTGGACGAGTGACCCAACAGGGTCAGCATGCTGGGGTTCTGCAGCTTGCAGCTGGTCATCTGGTGGGATGATGTCGTCTTGTACGTCCTCAGCTTCAGCTGTTCGCATGATTGTGCGTGAAAGTAGCCACACTGTGTCCGTCGCATAGTCTCTGGCTCAATGCTCGTGGCTGGTCCTTCCAGTAGCCAGCGGAGGAAAGCATAGAGTACTTTGGGTACATGCTTTTCAGCATCATCAGTGTTCATTTCTCCTTCAAATTGCCATGGGTGCTTGTTCTGACAAGCAATGGCACTGCGGAGAACAGAGGCACTCTCAAACAGTTGTTCGATGTTTTTTTCATTTGTCTTCGTCATTGCATCTTCGACAGCTGCATCACGCACGGCAGTGGAGAATACACAGTCTGACTCGTTTCGACGTTTTGGTTTCATGAAGTGAACGTCATCAATGTGAGAGTTGATTTTCTCCTTCATGCCTTGGGTAGTAGGTGATGGGACATTGTGCACACCATTATTGTCAAGAATCCTGGAGTAAACCGACTTCAGGTCAGACATGTTGAGAATTTCACCAGCTTGGAGTAGAGAGCGAACAAGGCTGACAAACTCAATGTCTGCGGCTATTTTGATAACATTAGTTTCTTGCAGTATGTGTTCTTTGTCATCACTTGATGTCCCACTCTTGGGAGCACGTTGGACATTCTGCACCCAGCATGGGAGATGATACTTGACGTCGATCGCATGAGCATCATGTGCACTGATGGCAGCACTCAGCTGAACTTTCCACTTGTGGTTGCTGCCTTCTTCAACAGCTTTCTTCAGCTGTTTACCTGCGTTGAACGTGCATACAACATGTACACTTTCCTTAGTGACCTCTTGACAGAAGAAACAAAGGTCTCTGTTGAATGGAGTTGATGATGAACGTGTGAAGCGAAGAGTCTCGTCTTGCGTAGAACCTGAGGTACTTGCAGCGGCAGGTGCAGAAGAAGGACGTCCACACCTCTTATGAAGATGCTGGGTGTCGCCATGTTCGCAGGCTTTCTGGTGGCGAACTCTAGCATGCTCCAGGTGAGCAGTGTTGCATGTAGATCCATAACATGCCCGGTGCCACTTTGCTTTATTGTTCCTCAAGTCAGTGGCAGTGAAACAGCTTAATCGTTCGCTGATCTGTTTGAAGTCGGCATCACCATATCGTGCCCTCTCCTGGATGAACTGGAGAAACTTTGCATATGAGCCCAGTGCTGGCTCAGTCACTAGTGCACCTTGGGGATCCTGGCACTGAATGCAAAGTGTGAAATCAGTTTCTTTCTTGGTTTTCTTGCTTTTTGGCTCCATCATAGCTCAGGGTCACGAATCTGGAACATACAAATAACAAATAACAATTAAGATAGATGTGCATTAAGTTAGATTTTGGACACTGGTTCGGCTGTGCCATAAAAACCTATTTTTATCCCTTGTAGGTTATTAAAGAAGGTTTCATTCAATTCTCTATCCCCAAAAATGTACAACTGGACACCAGAATCGAAACTCTAGGTCATTTAGAAGCCAAGATAATGGAATTTTACGTTTTTCGACATCCGCCATTTTGAAAATCCAAAATGGCCGCCATAAAGAACTTGAAACAATTGGAGACATATTTTTTCTAGAACTTATATCATCCCTAAAGACAGCCCAACCAGTGTCCAAAAATTAACAAGCAATTTCACCGGGCATTTCAATCTGCTACATTGGCCCCCCCACTAATGTGCGCATACACTTTAAATAGGTTTCTTTGAAATCTTTAATTTACTTGCCATTTATCATTTGATGATTACGAGACACTTCCTCTTGAGGATCGTGACAATTCATGCGCTGCGTGGAAACTTCTATTTCCAAAATGAATGAGACGATCGATGAAGAACGCAGACTTGAACAGGATGCAGCAAGAAAACGAATGAGACGGGCGAACGAGTCCATCGACGAACGTCAATGCAAACTTGCGGGGTCACCCGTGGGAATCCCACGGGCATGGACGTGTGTG
>NC_136266.1:24987426-25087426 GCF_964187855.1 Myxine glutinosa | reverse complement strand
ACGAACACTATCCCCCGTTGCCGTCTCCTCGGACCATGGCAAAATGCCTTCAAGCATTAAAGATTGATGTGCCCCTGTGTCCCTCAATATCCTAACCGGTTTCCGGTTAGTCGAGGCTCCATCCCGTGACACAAACCCCTCTGAAATAAATGGTTGGTAACCCTTTTGATGGCGATTTCTCACAATGGCCATTGCGTTTGGAGTCGTAGTAGTCGGACTCCGCTCTGGGTCTTCGCTTTTCATGCGGTAACAACTGGACATCAAGTGTCCAGGTTTCTTGCAAAAAGCGCAAGTAGGCCCGGAGGAAAAACTCGTGGTCTGCCTCGGGCCCCCCAAACTATAAGTTTGTCTTGGGCCCGCATCCCTCTGATTTCGAACAGGTGGGGTATCATAGTTGTCCCCATAATCATCTCGAGGCCGCCGCCATGTATGGTCGTTCTCCGCACCTGCTGTTCCATAACTCCCCTGCTGAAGTCTAGGCGAGGAGTTAGGTTTGTGGACCCCTATTCGGTGGGTTAAAGCATAATCATCTGCCATGGTGGCTGCGTCCCACAACTTTGGTACTTTCTTTTCCTGCAGGTACACTTTGATGTCCTCGTGGACACTCTGCTGGAATTCCTCCACCAGGATCAAGTCCCGCAATGTTTCGAAGTCTTTCCCGACTCCTTTTGACTCACACCACCGATCAAACATGTTTTCTTTCACTCTGGCAAACTCCACATGGGTCTCACTCTCCCTCTTCCTGGCATTCCTGAATTTTTGCCTGTAAGCTTCCGGAACCAACTCATAGGCTTTGAGGATGTGCGTCTTCAGTACCTCATAATCTGCACATTGCTCCATTGGTAGCGCCGAATAAATTTCCTGAGCTTTCCCCACCAGCACACTTTGCACGAGTATGGTCCAGGCCTCCTCCGGCCAGTTTAATTGTCGAGCCACTTTCTCAAAGTGTGGAAAAAATTTCGCGACTTCCTTTTCACTGAACGGTGGAACCAGCCTCACATGTCTGCCCACATCCCAGGTTTTCTGGTTAGGTGTCGACTCCGTCAGCAAGGGTGGTGCCTCTCCCCGTTCTCTCATTAACTCCAGCTCCTTGAATTTGATTTCTTGCTGAAGCTCCATGTCACGTTCCTTTAATTCCCTTTCCGCTTTTCTCTCCTCTGCTTCGAGGTCCCTTGCAGCTCTCCTCTCCTCTGCTTTTCTCCCTTCTAACCTTTCCTGGAGTTCTCGTTCCACTCTCCTTTCCTCTGCTTGTTTCTCTTCTCTCCTCGCTTCTGCTTTCCTTTCTTCTTCTTTTAACCTTTCCTGGAGTTCTCGTTCCACTCTCCTTTCCTCTGCTTGCTTCTCTTCTCTCCTCTCTTCTGCTTTCCTTTCTTCTTCTGCTCTTTCCTTTTCTGCTTTCCTTTCTTCTTCTTTAATCCGTTCCTGGCTCCGTAATTGCAACTCCAGTTTCCGGAGCTCAACATCTTCTGGTTCTTCGGGTAGCCACTCCCAGGCTAACTCGTCCCATGTTCCTAATCCCACCATAGATTGTATCAACGTGGCCTGCAACTCTGCCTTCCTCAAATTAGTTCGGACCTCCAAGTTAAAATGTTTGGCCAATTTCAAGAGGTCCGACTTTAGCAACGCTCGGAACTGTGCCTCACTCGGGGTTACCCCAAAGTTCTGTGCCACAAACACCATGGTGTCTATCGTTAACACCTGTTAACCTTCACCCAAGACTTTACCCCAATTTCTCAAAAAAATTTACCAATTAATAATTAATTAATAAATTTTAATTAATAAAATATTATTATTTTATTATGTTATACAATTTTAGATCCCGGACGAGCCCCCAATTCTGTTACGTGGTCCCCTCGGTGAATACCTGGTCTCGGTGACCCCCGGACCGTGAGAGGAACTTCGCCAGAAAGCTGTATTATATATGCGCTTTCGCCACGCAATCCATATGAATTTCACCCAAGAGACAACTGATGTTCAAGGATATATTTCAATGGTAATGATACCATACAATTTCAATGACACAACCACGGAGATTTTCCCCGAGCAATCAACAATACACAACCATCAACAATTCTCAATCCACAATCAATTCCCTATGATTAAGATGGCCATCTTATATATGTGTGTCCCGGTGAGTACTCACGACCCCCTTTTGGTCTCGGTCCCGCACAATGTCTCTGGGCCCCTCCTGACCAAGATGATGGTCGGCGTCGCCGCACTCGGGCGGTTGAACGAACCCCGGGTGGACGTGTTTCCACCGGGCAGGTATCGTACCGCTACCAGGCACCCCGGCGGCAGCCCCTCGTGGCCACGCGAAGCGGGTACGGGAAAGCAAGCCAAAAGCCCCACGCCGCTTGCAAGGCGTGTTAGGCCCCAACGGGCGACCCGTACGCGTCTTTTTAGACGGTGGCGCGAACGGCGCCAAACGCTGGGTCGGTGCACGGCCACACGACAGTTTGACGTCCACCGGGCAGGTATCCGTCCCGGTAACTCCTCTCGCCAGACAGGCTCGGGAACGCCGCTTTTCCACACGGCTCAATCAATCCCCCCTTTCGTCGGAGCGGGGCGAGGAAGAAGAATACCCGTCCTTTTTCCTCGTGTCTTTTCCTCTTCCGTTTCCGGTCACTTCCGTTTCCGGCCACTATTTCAGAAGGGCTCCTGACCCTCCAACCACAACAACCCTTAATATACTACACACGCATAAGCAAAGACCTGAATGGTAATTCACATACATTCACATAAATATGTAACATATATATATATATATATATATATATATATATATATATATATATATATATATATATATATATATATATATATATATACAGACTTAGCATTTAATATGGAATTTTTTTTTTTCTTGAATACTTCACTTTTCTTGACTTGATATATATATATACCATATAAAACACAATGTGTGTTTGTGTGTGTGTGTGTGTGTGTGTGTGTGTGTGTCCCTTCATCAGGTTAAGTTTTAAAGGCTTTGAGTAGTGCTTTAAGAGGGATTTGAGTGGGGGGTTTAAGGGGCAATCTTTGAACACGACTGTGTGTCAACTGGTTAACATACCTAAAAGACCCCAAGGACCCAGAAGACCAATGGACCCCAAACACCAAAAGTACCCTGTAGACTGTTAAAGACACAAAAGACCATGAAGACCGCAAGGGCCCAAAAGAACCCAAGGACTTCGAAGACCCAAAATACCCCGAAGACCCAAAAGACTGAAAAGACCCAATGGACCCCAAAGACCCGAAATACCCCGAGGATCCAAAAAGAACCAAAACAACCCCAAGGACCCAAATGGCAGAGGACCCAAAAGACCCCAAGGACCCAGAAGACCCCCATGACTCTGAAGATCCAAAATACCCTGAAGACCTAAAATATAAAAAAGACCCTGAAGACCCAACAGACCCAAAATACCCTGATAACCCCAAAGACCCAAAAGACTGAAAAGACCCTGAAGACCCAATGGACTCCAAAGACCCGACATATCCCAAAGACCCAATAGACCCCAAGCACCCAAAATACCTGGAAGACCAAAAATACCCAAAAGACCCCGAGGATCCAAATGACCCAGAGGACCCAAAATACCCCAAGGACCCAGAAGACCCCAAGGATTCCGAAGACCCAAAATACCCCAAAGACACAAAAGACCCTGAAGACCCAATGGGCCCCAACCACCCAAAATACCCTGGAGACCCCAAAGACACTGAAGACTGTTAAAGACACAAAATACTGCAAAGACCCCCCAAAAAAACAAATCCTTAAAAACCCAAAAGACCCCAAAGACCCTAAAGACCCCGAAGACCCTTAAAGACTCCGAAAACCCATAAACACCCCGAAGGCCCAAAATACCCCAAAGACCCAAAAAGACCCTGAAGACTGTTAAACACCCAAAATACCCCGAAGACCCAAAATATCCCCAAACACCCAAAATACCCCAAAGACCCTTAAATACCCTGAAGACCCAAAATAACCCAAAGACCCTTAAAGACCCTGAAGACCCCAAGGACCCAAATGACCCAGAGGACTTAAAAGACCGACAAGTCCCTGAAAACCCAAAATACACCAAAGACACCAAGACCCTTAAAGATCCAAAAGACCACAAAAAACCCAAAGACCCTGAAGACCCAAAACTCACCAAAGACCCCAAGACCCTTAAGGACCCCAAAAAGACCACAAAGACCCTGATGACTGAAAAGACTCTGAAGAATGTTGAAGACCAAAAATACTCCAAAGACCAAAAATACCCCAAAGACCCAAAACACCCCAAAGGACCTTTAAATACCCTGAAAACCGAAAATATCTAAATGACCCTCAAGACTAAAAAGAGCCAAAGGACCCAAATAACCTTAAAGACCGAAAAGAGCCAGACGACCCAAACGATCCCAGTTACTGAAAGGATCGAAAAGACCCAGAAGATCGAAAAGACCCCAAAAGTCCCCAAGACACAAAATATCCAAAAGACCCTTAAAGACCAAGAAGACCCAAAAAACCCCGAAGACCGAAAAGATCAAAAAGACCCAGAAGACTGAAAAGACCCTGAAGACCCAAAATACACTGCAAACCCTTAAAGACCCAAAACCCCTGAAGACTCTTAAATACCCCAAATATCCAGATCGGGGCCACAAAATACTCGAATGACTCAAAAGACCTAGAGGACCCAAAATACTCAAATTACCCAAAAGACACCGATGAACCAGAAGACCCAAAATATACAAAAAACGCTGAAAACACTGAAGACCCAAAAGACCCCAAGGACCCAAAGGACACAAAAGACTCCAAGGACACAAAAGACCCCAAGGACTCCAAAGACCCAAAAGAAGAGTAATTATGCCTCTTACATTGGAATTGCAGACGGTGGCTTGCAAATTGGGCCTCAAGGTCGGTGTACAGAGCGGTATTTTTTAAATCACAATAAATACAAGGCACTGGGAGGTGAAATTGGCTGCACATGATGTGCAATGCGCGTGGAGTAACACGAGTGTTCATTTACGTCTGTAGGATGTCTAACAAATAAAGATGATATATGCACCCCTGACACTAGGCGCAGACTTCAGACTTTGGAATGCTCACGTGGCTGCACCGTCAAAAACTGTTCCACACACACACATATCTATATCTATATCGTGGCTGCACCGTATATATATATATATATATATATATATATATATATATATATATATATATATATATATATATATATATATATATATATATATATTCCAGTCCAGTTCTATGACGTCATGGCTGACTTCTGGTGATATTCGATGATCAAATTTCTCCAAGCATCCGTATCCTGCACTGCTTCCTGAAACTCTGGCAGAGGCAGCTTGGTTGCAGGTTTTACCCCATCCATCCACCATATATATGGTCTGCCTCTTCCTCTTCTTCACTCAACTAAAACCAACATGGTTGATTTCTCCAGACATTCGTTTTCTGCACATATGATGTGTCGAAAATATGACAGTTTCTGTTTTAGCATTACCGTTTCTGATGTACATAGTGGTCTCATTTCTTCAATCACTGATTTGTTTGTTTTTCTTGCAGTCGATGAAATGTTTAACATTCATCTCCAACATCACATTTCAAAACTGTCAGTCTCTTCCTTTCTTTCTTTTTCACTGTCCATGACTCACATCCAACTGTAAATACCATGGAGCATTATCCACCCTCCTCTTGGTTTGAATTGTCACATCTTTGTCTTTCCAGATCCTTTTCAATGCTGACATTGCGTGTTCTCCCCAATGCTAATCGTCTATTAATTTCTACTCTACTTTCTCCACTCACTTCAATCTTAGAACCCAGAAAAATGAAACTTTTCACTATTTCCACCTGATCGTTTCCCAATCTGAACACATCGACCTTCTCAGTTGAGAGGATTTTAGTATTTTTTAGGTTTAAAAAAGGAGAAAAAGACATAAAATGTCACAGCCCCCGTGGTTTTAGTAATTTTGGTGTATGGAGTTAAAGGCCGTCAGTCGGCCAACTTTGGTCGGTTGACAAAACAAAATCTTCTGCATATGCATATTCTCATGTATTGTTATTGTGCCAAGGACCAAAATCGCTCTCTATGCATGTCTGAGAAATGGTTGTAGACATGTTTAAGTAACAAAATGGCCGTCAGTCGGCCATCTTGGATCTGATCTCGAAAGAAAATGCCATGCTTATGTAAGCCATCATTCTTTATCTGTGTGCGAAGTTAGAACGAGATCGGTAAATGCATGTCTGAGAAATGGTTGAAGATGTGTTCAACACCAGGTTTCTTACAACGAAAATGGCCGCCAATCTACCAGTCGGCCATCTTTGATCAGATCGCAAAATAAAGTGAGGTGCATATATATACCATCATGTATTGTTTTTGTGCCAAGTATGAACAAAATTGGTCCACACATGTCCGAGATAAAGTTGTGGAATGGACACATGCACGGACGGACTGACAAGACCCATTCCATAAGACCCCGTTTCGGACTAAGTTCAATGGGGGCTAATAAAGACCAGATTTTTCACTTTCCTTCTTCACTGTCTGCAGCAGTTTCATCAAGTACTCTTTACTTTCTGCCAACAGAGTGGTATCGTCAGCATACTGTTACGTGGTCCTCCCGGTGACTACCTGGTCTCGGTGACCCCCGGACCGTGAGAGGAACTCCGCCAGAAAGATTTATTATGTATGCGCTTTCGTAACGCAATCAATATGAATTCCAACCAAGAAAAAACCCCACACCAAGGATCCGAGTAATCAATAATATATTCCCCCAAGGAATCAACAATCAACAACCATCAACAATCCACAATCAACAATCAATCCCCGAGATGATTAAGATGGCCATCTTATATATGTGTGTCCCCTTTCCCCACTCCCGACCCCTTTGGTCTCTGCCCCTCACAATGTCTCTGGGCCCCTCCTGAACAAGGTTATGGTCGGCTTCGCCGCACACGGGCGGTTGAACTAACCCCGGGCGGACGTGCTTCCACTGGGCACGTACCGTACCGGGAACCACGGCTGCAGCGCACACCTCCTGGCCAAGCAAAGCGGGCAAAGCAAGCGCCGCTTGCAACGCGCGCGAGGCCCCAAAGTGCGACCCGTACGTGTCCTTGTAGACGGTGCGGCGAACTGTGCCGGACGCTGGGTCTGTGCACGGCCCCACGGCAACTTGACGTGTCAAAAGGGTAGTTACACGTCCCGGTAACTCCTCTCGCCAGACGGGCTTGGGAACGCAGCTTTTCCACGCTGCTCAGTATCGATCCCAACTCTCGTCGGAGCTGGGCGAGGAAGAAAAAGAATCGTCGCTTCTCCCGGACCTCGTGTCTTTTCTTCTTCCGTTTCCGGTCTCCTTTTTCCCAGAAGGGCTCCTGACCCTTTAATCACAACAACCCTTAATCGACTACACATCGACTACACATTGATAAGCAAAGACCTGAATAGTAATTCACATACATTCACATAAATATGTAACACTCCCCCCCTTCAAGAAAGAAAGTTTGAACCCAGCGAAAACTTTCTTTGCCGGCCAACTTGGATAAACAAACCAGATAACTCACCCCGTTCTCTCATTAACTCCAGCTCCTTGAATTTAATTTCTTGCTGAAGCTCCATGTCACGTTCCTTTAATTCCCTTTCCGCTTTTCTCTCCTCTGCTTCGAGGTCCCTTGCAGCTCTCCTCTCCTCTGCTTTTCTCCCTTCTAACCTTTCCTGGAGTTCTCGTTCCACTCTTCTTTCTTCTGCTTGTTTCTCTTCTCTCCTCTCTTCTGCTTTCCTTTCTTCTTCTGCTCTTTCCTTTTCTGCTTTCCTTTCTTCTTCTGCTAACCTTTCCTGGAGTTCTCGTTCCACTCTCCTTTCCTCTGCTTGTTTCTCTTCTCTCCTCTCTTCTGCTTTCCTTTCTTCTTCTGCTCTTTCCTTTTCTGCTTTCCTTTCTTCTTCTTTGATCCGTTCCTGGCTCCGTAATTGCAACTCCAGTTTCCGGAGCTCAACGTCTTCTGGTTCTTCGGGTAGCCACTGCCAGGCTAACTCGTCCCATGTTCCTAATCCCACCATAGATTGTATCACCATGGTCTGCAACTCTGCCTTCCTCACATTAGTTCGGACCTCCAAGTTAAAATGTTTGGCCAATTTCAAGAGGTCCGACTTTAGTAACGCTCGGAACTGTGCCTCACTCGGTGTTACCGCAAAGTTCTGTGCCACAAACGCCATGGTGCCTATCGTTAACACCTGTTAACCTTCACCCAAGACTTTACCCCAATTTCCCCAAAAATTTACCAATTAATACTTAGTTAATCAATTTTAATTAATAAAAATATTATTTTTATTATTTTATACAATTTTATATCCCGGACGTAGACCCAATTGCGAATCCGCAAATCGTAATTTGGACGAGCCCCCAATTCTGTTACGTGGTCCTCCCGGTGACTACCTGGTCTTGGTGACCCCCGGACCGTGAGAGGAACTCCGCCAGAAAGATTTATTATGTATGCGCTTTCGTAACGCAATCAATATGAATTCCAACCAAGAAAAAACCCCACACCAAGGATCCGAGTAATCAATAATATATTCCCCCAAGGAATCAACAATCAACAACCATCAACCATCAACAATCCACAATCAACAATCAATCCCCGAGATGATTAAGATGGCCATCTTATATATGTGTGTCCCCTTTCCCCACTACCGACCCCTTGGGTACTCACGACCCCTTTGGTCTCTGCCCCTCACAATGTCTCTGGGCCCCTCCTGAACAAGGTTATGGTCGGCTTCGCCGCACACGGGCGGTTGAACGAACCCCGGGCGGACGTGCTTCCACCGGGCACGTACCGTACCGGGAACCACGGCTGCAGCGCACACCTCCTGGCCAAGCAAAGCGGGCAAAGCAAGCGCCGCTTGCAACGCGCGCGAGGCCCCAAAGTGCGACCCGTACGCGTCCTTGTAGACGGTGCGGCGAACTGTGCCGGACGCTGGGTCTGTGCACGGCCCCACGGCAACTTGACGTGTCAAAAGGGTAGTTACACGTCCCGGTAACTCCTCTCGCCAGACGGACTTGGGAACGCAGCTTTTCCACGCTGCACAGTATCGATCCCAACTCTCGTCGGAGCTGGGCGAGGAAGAAAAAGAATCGTCGCTTCTCCCGGACCGCGTGTCTTTTCTTCTTCCGTTTCCGGTCTCCTTTTTCCCAGAATGGCTCCTGACCCTTTAATCACAACAACCCTTAATCGACTACACATTGATAAGCAAAGACCTGAATAGTAATTCACATACATTCACATAAATATGTAACAATACCTTAGATTGTTGATACGTCTTCCTCCAATCCTGACTCCAGCCTCCATCTTCCCCCTGACTATCTCTTCTCCTTCTCCCTCCTTTTGCTTTAAATATTTCCCTATTGATTCTTGTCTTGTCTTTTTGATTCTTGTCTTATATATATGCCGTATATCGCTGCTGTTTGTTTTCTTGATTCTTGTCTTTTTGCAATTGTTGTTTTCATGTATTGTTATGCATTATGTTTTCCACTCTGTCAAAGCGCCTTTGGGCTTCTGGAAAAGCGCTATACAAAATAAATGAATTATTATTAATATTATTATTATTATTATTATTATTATTATGTCATGCAAGTTTGATTTCCTCATGATGTATTCATCATACATATTGAACAAGTATGAAAATGGACAAAGGGAGAAAATGGATCCTTGTCTGACTCCTTTACCAATTGCAAACCATTCTGTCTCTCCATACTCTGTCCTTAACTGTAGCTTATTGTTTAGTGTACAGGATTCTTATCAGACATATCAGGTGCTCCGACATCCCCATTTCTCTCAACAAATCCACATGAATTCATATAATCAATGCAATTGAAAGCCTTACGATCATGTATAAAACAAAGATGCACCTTCCTTTGATATTCCCTTGCTTTTTTCATGATGCTCTTCTAAATATTTATTGCCTCTTTTGACAGCGGTTTTGGCCTTCTTCTTTCTGCTTGTTTTTTGGATGTTGTTTTTGGCATCTTATTTTACAATGTCTTCAACCTCTTGCCAAAATTCTTCTCGCATTCTGTCAACCAAGTCCAGTTTTTCAAAACAGTTTTTTCCCTTTATTGCATACTAGCCGGGGTACCCGGCATTACCCGGTATATTTTTTGTGGGGTCTAAAACACTACCCTTCACCCACTATGGAATGGGGTCCCTACACACTTCCCTACACCCACTATAGAGCATCTAAAATATGCATCTAGAAATAGAGCATCTAAAAAAAAAATCCTCCAAAAATCAAACTAAAAAACAAATTAGGAAAAATATTTCTAATATTTTTTGTTTTTCCAAAAAATTATTTTCCTAAAACTCTCACCGGCATTCACTAATAAACCTCTGGAAGCTTACAAAGATCCGCTCAACACTCAATCACTTGTAGTATAGATTGTTTAGTTGGAGGTCGGAGGTAATTTGTGGTCGGAGGTAATTTTTTCACCTTTCTCAATTTGACTTGTTTTGTCACAATGTGTTCATGATCTGTCCCACAGTCTATGCCTGGCAGTGTGTTGGTAGATTGCACAGTGCTTCTGCATCTTCTGTTGATGCGAATTTTGTCAATCTGATTTTTATGATGCCCATTCGGTAAAGTCCATGTGTACAGTCGATGCTTGGGTTATTTTATTTAAACTTGTGTTGCAACTTACATATACGATACACCTTGGTCCTAAGATGAAAGGTCATGGTCCGAGAAAAACATAGACATCCTATAGTCAGGTTCACTGTTTTTTCGTTCAAAATCATGGTAGATTAGCAAACCTATACATTTTTGAAACGTTATTACATGGAAAATCTGAAAATCAATGTTTACATTTGCCATTCCGACCAATTCGATTCGACCAATTCGACCAATTCGACCAATCGACCATTCCATTCGACCAATTCGACCATTCGACCATTCGACCAATCGTTTCGATCGACCATTCGACCATTCGACCAATTCGATCGATTCGATTCGATTCATCGAATTCGATTCGATCGACCATTCGACCAATTCGATTTGCCAATCAATTTGACCGACCTTTGCTTGTGTGGAACGGACTGTGAAAACGATGCGGACTATATTGTCGGATACGACACACAGAACGGTGATGACGAACTCTAAATGGCATATTCTGTAATCGTGTATGTTTGATGCCATTGACTGCCTGTGTATATTTTGTCATCGACTGCCTGTGTAGATGTGAAGTTATACTGACTGCATGTGTATATATGATTTTGCTGACTGCCTGTGTATGTTTGGTGATATGAATTATTGTGACACATTTTGATGTTATTAACTGCCTGTACAAAATGATAACATGTATTTGATTATGCAACTTATCGCGAATATAAAGACAGTATTTTGCAATTCAAAACCTTTGATTCGTGTCTTACCATTCCCCATAGCACTAATTTGATACTTTCATTGGATTCCTTGTCCCTGAAAATATAGGTTTAGTATATTTTAAAAAGTTTTTAGGGTAATTAGAGGCAGAAATAGAACAAAATATGTATTTTACAGTGGCCATTTTGAAAATGCAAAATGGCCGCCATACAGGTATCTCTCCAAATGTAAACATTGATTTTTAGTTTCCTTATGCTATAACCTTTCCAAAAATGTATAGGTTTGCTAATCTACCATGATTTTGAACGAAATATAATTTATTGACTTAGTGAACCCGACTACATGCCCACAGGGCAGAAGACATGGTAATGTCACAACTTCATCAGTTACAAACCCATCTTGTGACACTGCCTTTTTGCTTGAAAAATTGTTTGAAAAATCAAACTTTGTAACAAAGCTAAGAGGACGTGCACTCCAGCTCTAGTACCAAAGCAAACAGTTCAACGAAACTTGTTAAACTAGTACATGCATGCACTTGAGCCTGATGGCAAATAACGTCAAACACACACATACATGTTAGCCAACATGTTAGATGAATACATCATGAGGATAATCAATGAATCAAAAATATTCTTTATAGCCAAATCACTTGGTCACTGTCGTGTCCAAATATCAGCTTCCTCACTCAAGTAGCTCAAAAGGTGCCTGAGATATTGCCCAGATAATAAAGGAAATAAATAAATGGTTAATAATTAAAATAAATTGCTGGATCAGCCTGTTCATGAAAGTCTTGGGCTCTTTTTTTTAATATACAAGATCGAGGTTCGTGTAAGAGCTAACATCAATCACCAAAAAAACAATCGGACACACAAAACATACAACAAAGGGAGCGGGAGACACGATGGGGAGAGAGAGGAAGCACACAAGTACAACAGCAGAGAACAGGGACATCGGGAGATCTGTGGGAGGGAGAGGGCTTGGGGGAAGGAGGCATGGGAAGGCGGGGGGAGGAGGGAGGAGGCATGGGAAGGCGGGGGGGGGGGTTAGGGGGGAGGTATAAAACACATGGACACTGCTAGAACTTCCAGGAAAGAAAGAAGTCGGGATTTCAAAAAAAAGTGGATCTGGGGTGAATTAACGGGGGTAGAAGAGATCAAGGTTTTGGATGGGGGAAGATAAGAGATGGTGGTGAACAGCTGTTTTAAAGACCCGGAGGGTGGAGTGGGATTGAAGAGAGTGAGGGAGTTTGTTCCAGAGGCGGGAGTAAAGAGGAATGGAGGAGTCAAGGTGAATAGAGAGTCTTGATTTTGGCAATCAAGTTAAACTCCACGAGACGAGGTGGCAATTATTGTGGCCACGAAAAACAACAACAACAAATAACAGCTTGCCAGCTTTCAAAAGGTATTCTTATCAGTTGTTTCTTTTCGGTTTGGGATCCACTCCAATATTTCCTCAATCGAACGATGATCCATTCTCGTCATGGCTTTTTTAATCAATTTTTTTTTCTTCCAATGACGTCACAGTCCTTAACCGATTGTTTATTTTCAACATTTATCGCATGTTGTGGAAAAGTATTGTTTAGTCACAATTCCAATTGGCACATTTGATTTGCATTCATGAGCCTGAGAAGTGAGAACTCATTTTATTATTTTTACCGACATCACGTGTTGTCCTTGAGGTCATGCTCGCTTGGCATGTTCGACGAGGAGAGTGCACTTTTCCGTTGTTGGAAACTCCGCGCAGGGCTAATGCGCGTGCCATGGAATCGACCCACGGAAAGTGGTGGAGATGCTGAAATGAGTCAGTCGATGGAACGTTCTCGAAGGATCAGAGAATGAAATTATGGACGGAGCATGGAAGGATTTTCATTCATATGGCAATAATCGTGGCGAAAGGTGGGCAAACATACAGGCATACCTCCCTCGTCCAACTCGTGTACTCTCGTGACTCTCGTCACGTGATGCCTTTCATCCATTCAAAACCTCACAAACCCGACTTTCCCGCCTCCTTCTTATGGAAGTGCTCATGTTGTCATGTTCTTCATTTGTAGTCAAAACCAGGATCAGCACGTCTGTTATATATATATATATATATATATATATATATATATATATATATATATAATATATATATATATATATATATATACTAGCAGAAGTACCCGGCATTGCCGGGCGGGGGAGGAGGAGGGGAGGGGGAAGAGGAGGGGAGGGGAACGGGGGGGAGGGGGGAGGGGGAGCGGGGGAGGAGGAGGGGGAGGGGGAAGAGGAGGGGAGGGGAATGGGGGGAGGGGGAAGGGGGGGAGGGGGGAGGGGAAGGGGGGAGGGAAGGGTGCGGGGGTGCCCAGGGGAAGAAGGGCCCCTCCCCTCCCCCTCCCCCCCTTTCCCCTCCCCCCTCCCCTCCCCCCTTCCCCCTCCCCCTCCCCCTTCCCCCTCCCCCTCCCCCCCTCCCATCCCCTTCCCCCTCGTTCCCCTCCCCCTTCTCTTCCCCCTCCCCTCCTCCTCCCCCTTCACACCAGGGGGGTTGACTCAGCCTGTCATCCCACCGAGGTCGGAAGTCGGAACTCATTGTCGTCAAATAAATGTAGCCTGTATGTTTCACTCTTTGTCACATGCCGTTGGTCCCATGTCAATCGGATGAAGTTGAAAAATTAACGTTACGAAGGTTCTCTGGGACGTACTGATTCCGAATAATGAAGTTGAAAAATTAACGTTCCGAAATACGCTAATTACGCTAACAGAAGCGCTGGAGGGAGCACTGCGCTCCCTCCCTTAGATTCCCTCCCTCTTCTGCTAGCGCTAATTACGCGTAACACACTAATTTTAAAACCCGAAGTTTTTTTTAATTTTAAGGTGTGCTGTAGTCAGAAGCGCTAGAAGCGCTGCGCTCCCTCCCTTCGAATCCCTCTCTCTTCTGCTAGTGCTAATTATGCGTAATACGCTAATTTTAAAACCCGAAATTTTTTAATGTTTATGTCTCCGTGACATTCCTGGGACCATCCCGAGTCGAACAGTACTTTCCGCTCGCAAATCCGTCCACGGGTTCTCGAGATCTTAGAGATTATACATAGATCAGGATACAGACACAGAGGCCAACTCTACTTTATATATATAGATATATATATATATATATATATATAAATATATATATATATATATATATATATATATATATATATAATATATATATATATATATTGTTGCGGATCTCAGCGTCGGCTTTTCCCCTTTACCAAGGGGGGGATTAGTCCCCAAGTCTTTTACTAGCCGACAGGACCCGGACCTATAACGTCACTCCTGGACAGCGCGAAGGAGTGTCGTAGGACTAATCACTAATACCTAAGTACTTGCGCCGCCCAGAAACGAGGAAATAAGCCCCGCCCGAATCACGGGTGTTGGTGGAAATGCCGAGCGGTAGCGAACCCGTGACCTGAGCTGTTATCAAGGACTAAAGCCTATCCAAGCGGTCCGTAATCGTGCCACGCTTACCCAATGGAGGAAATGACTGAAACGGTCGAATTTGGAAAGAAAAAGAAGAACAGATTTATTTACACTTTGTACAATAAGAAGAAGAAGAATACACAGTGCAGCCTTAAACAGTCTTAACTTATCCTGGACAAACGGGCCCGTCACACTCAGACACACTCACACGGGGTTGCAGACGAACAGGTCCGTGTCGTTTGGCGCATGGGATAATTACAGGGCAAACGGTAGGCTGGCTTTGGCGGTTACACTTGTGGGGCTGGGTATGTAATAAACGGACAGTTCAATATGCGCTTCTCAATGCGGTTCTCAATCAATGCCTCAAAACTGTCATGTGCACGCCAGTCCTCTCAGTGCTGTTCTCACACGAGTGCTGCGGATCAGTTCTCTCAATACCAGTTCTTCGTAAGCGCCTCTCCCTTCTCATCTCTCAACTCTCGTGCCGACAAGTCCTTTTGCATCAGTCCTCTTCCATGGCAGTCCTCCTGGCAAGTCCTGTTCAAGGGCTTTGTGCGCTGGCTTATATAGCCTTGCCCAACGAACCCTCTCGAACTCACCAGACGTTTCTTGCCACGCCCTTTCAAGCCATGCCCTCTCAGCCCTGGTTGGCTGTTGCCCTTACCGTCACCGCCTTCTGACACGCTGCTTGCCGCGGCCACACCTCGACCTCGTGCTCCTCCCTCTTTTCAGGCCTACCTCGTGTCACTTGGCTAGTTCGAGCGAGGAAAAGGCAGCTAATGCTGCTGGCAGCCAAAGCGTAACAAACTGCTGCGGGTAGCCCAAAGCGTAACAAACTGCTGCGGGTAGCCCAAAGCGTAACAAACTGCTGCGAGTAGCCCAAAGCGTAACAAATTGAGGGATGCCAAATGGGGCGTGGGATCGAGTTTGCCCATGATGTAATTGAAGGGTGGCCGCAAAATGAAAGGATCTAAGCTCAATTCTTTACACAACGCAGATGTCACTTGGGAAATGGCCTACTCTTGCACATACTATGACATAACTAATTCTAATGGGCCTACATGTTGCTTGTGGACTAACTATGGGGGGCAAACCTTCAACCTTTAATGATGTCATCTATCTATAATTCCAGTAATCTCTGTGTGTATGTTTGTATGTTTGTATGTTTGTATGTATGTATGTATGTATGTATGTTTGTCTGTGACCGCTGTTTCTCGACAACCACGGGTCCGATATACTTGAAACTTGCCAGGTATATTGCTGGGGACCCGAGGATGTGCCTTTTCAAGGTTTGAAATTAATCGGACAAGTAGTTACCGAGCTATGGCGATTTAGCCGTTCGCCGTTCGCTTTGGCGTTGCGAATGGACCAAACCATTTCATGTAAATAGAGGGGGGGGTTCTGTGGTCGTTGCGAATGGACCAAACCATTTGATGTAAATAGAGGGGGGGGATTGTCACCGTACTCGCAAGCCGTTCGCTTTGCCTTTGGCTTTGCGAATGGACCAAACCATTCCATGTAAATAGAGGGGGGGGGGATATAATTTTAGATATATATATAGTACGGGCATGCCCTAGTCTATCTATAATTCCACTAATCTCTGTGTGTATGTTTGTTTGTATGTTTGTCTGTGACCGCTGTTTCTCGACAACTACCGGTCCGATATACTTGAAACTTGCCAGGTATATTGCTGGGGACCCGAGGATGTGCCTTTTCAAGGTTTTAAATTAATCGCAGAAGTAGTTACCGAGCTATGTCCAAAAAACGATTCAACCAATCAGAGAGCAGCGAGCTATCACGTGTGCCGAACGTGGCGAACAGACTCTGCCTCGGATGGCACATTTGAGAGCGTATTCATTTATTTCCCGTCGGCAAACTATGTTGCCGTTAAACTATGTTTTAAAACTAATTAAAACTACTTTGCGATTCATCGTAACTGCGATTCGTAACTGCCGTTCGCTTTGGCTTTGCGAATGGACCAAACCATTTCATGTAAATAGAGGGGGGGGATTGTCACCGTACTCGCAAGCCGTTCGCTTTGGACCAAACCATTTCATGTAAATAGAGGGGGGGGGATATAATTTTAGATATAGATATAGTACGGGCATGCCCTAGTCTATCTATAATTCCAGTAATCTCTGTGTGTATGTATGTATGTATGTATGTATGTCTGTGACCGCTGTTTCTCGACAACCACGGGTCCAATATACTTTAAACTTGCCAGGTATATTGCTGGGGACCCGAGGATGTGCCTTTTCAAGGTTTCATATTAATCGGACAAGTAGTTACCGAGCTATGTCCAAAAAACGATTCAACCAATCAGAGAGCAGCGAGCTATCACGTGTGCCGAACGTGGCGAACAGATTCTGCCTCGGACGGCAGATTTGAGAGCGTATTCATTTATTTCACGTTGGCAAACTATGTTGGCGTTAAACTATGTTTTAAAACTAATTAAAACTACTTTGCGATTCTTTCGCTTTCCTGCGCGTTTGTGCACGCTATGGCGATTTCTTTACCAAACTCCGCAAGCCGTTCGCTTTGGACCAAACCATTTCATGTAAATAGAGGGGGGGGATTGTCACCGTACTCGCAAGCCGTTCGCTTTGGACCAAACCATTTCATGTAAATAGAGGGGGGGGATTGTCACCGTACTCGCAAGCCGTTCGCTTTGGACCAAACCATTTCATGTAAATAGAGGGGGGGGGATATAATTTTAGATATATATATAGTACGGGCATGCCCTAGTCTATCTATAATTCCAGTAATCTCTGTGTGTATGTATGTCTGTATGTTTGTCTGTGACCGCTGTTTCTCGACAACCACGGGTCTGATATACTTTAAACTTGCCAGGTATATTGCTGGGGACCCGAGGATGTGCCTTTTCAAGGTTTCATATTAATCGGAGAAGTAGTTACCGAGCTATGGCGATTTCTTTACCAAACTCCGCAAGCCGTTCGCTTTGGACCAAACCATTTCATGTAAATAGAGGGGGGGGATTGTCACCGTACTCGCAAGCCGTCCGCTTTGGACCAAACCATTTCATGTAAATAGAGGGGGGGGATTGTCACCGTACTCGCAAGCCGTTCGCTTTGGCTTTGCGAATGGACCAAACCATTTCATGTAAATAGAGGGGGGGGGATTGCCACCGGACCAAACCATTTCATGTAAATAGAGGGGGGGGGGGATATAATTTTAGATATATATATATAGTACGGGCATGCCCTAGTATGTACAATTCTCAAAACCTCAACAATATATATATATATATATATATATATATATATATATATATATATATATATATATATATATATATATATATATATATATACTAGCTTGGCTCGGCTCGCTGCGCTTACCTCACCACGCGTCATTACTGAGGAACGGGCTTATTTTAGCTGAGGATAATGACTGTACCTGCGTTGCTGTGTTGTCATGATTTACACCAATCATAATACAAACAATTATTTTGCACAAATGTATTTGTTGTGTTTGTGATATTACATTTTATAGGCAATTTAGGTTGAAGATTTAGGTTGAATGTTTTTTTTTCAAGAAAGAACCCCTCAGCACATACATACGGGAGGGGTAGGTGCAAACTGGAAGTTTGGGACGACTACACCTCACCACCACGTAATTCAAAACACCTCACCACCAATAAATTCAAAACACCTCACCACCAAGTAATTTAAAACACCTCAGCCATAAAACACAAAATAAAAACACCTGACCACCACAAAATTAAAAACACCTCACCACCACGAAATTGAAAACACCTCACAGCCATAAAACACGTAATAAAAACATCTCACCACCACGAAATTAAAAACACCTCACAGCCATAAAACACGTAATAAAATCACCTCACCACCACGTCATTTAAAAACACCTCACCACCACATAATTCAAAACACCTCACCACCAACTAATTAAAAACACCTGACCACCACATAAATAAAAACACCTCACCATCACGTAATTATAAATACATCACCACCACGTAATTCAAAACACCTCACCACCACGTAATTCAAAACACCTCACCACCACGTAATTATAAATACCTCACCACCACGTGATTTAAAAACACACCACCATGTGATTTAAAAACACCTCACCCCCACGTCATTTAAAAACACCTCACCACCACATAATTCAAAATACCTCACCACCACGTGATTCAAAACCACCACAACGTTATTAAAAACACTTCGCAACCACGGAAATAAAAGTTTGATGGAGTCGTGAAGTGAGAACACAGTGTTACATATTTATGTGAATGTATGTGGATTACCATTCAGGTCTTTGCTTATCCGTGTGTAGTATATTAAGGGTTGTTGTGATTGGAGGGTCAGGAGCCCTTCTGAACAAGTGGCCGGAAACGGAAGTGACCGGAAACGGAAGAGGAAAAGACACGAGGGAAAAAGGACGAGGACTTCTTCTTCCTCGCCCCGCTCCGACAAAAGGTGGGATCGACCTTGCGCTGCGTGGAAAAGCGGCGTTCCGAAGCCTGTCTGGCGAGAGGAATTACCGGGACGTGTACCTGCCCGGTGGAGACGTCAAGTTGACGTGGGGCCGTGCATCGACCCCGCGTCTGGCATCGTTCGCGGCACCGTCTAAACAGACGCGTGCGGGTCGCACGTTGGGGCCTAACGCGCCTTGCAAGCGGCGTGGGGTTTGGCTTGCTCTACCGTACCCGCTTCGCGTGGCCACGAGGGGCTGCAGCCACGGTGCCTGGTACGATACCTGCCCGGTGGAGAAACGTCCACCCGGGGTTCGTTCAACCGCCCGAGTGCGGCGACGCCGACCAGTATCTTGGTCAGGAGGGGCCCAGAGACATTGTGAGGAGCAGAGACCGAAAGGGGGTTGTGAGTACTCACCGGGACACACATATAGAAGATGGCCATCTTACTCATAGGGAAGTGCTTGTGAATGGGGAATTGTTGATGGTTGTATATGGTTGATTGCTCGGGGAAAATCTCCGTGGTTGTGTCATTGAAATTGTATGGTCATTCCCATTGAAATATATCCTTGAACGTCAGTTGTCTCTTGGGTGAAATTCATATGGATTGCGTGGCGAAAGCGCATATATAATACAGCTTTCTGGCGAAGTTCCTCTCACGGTCCGGGGGTCACCGAGACCAGGTATTCACCGAGGGGACCACGTAACAGAATTGGGGGCTCGTCCAAATTACGATTTGCGGTTTCGCAATTGGGTCTACGTCCGGGATCTAAAATTGTATAACATAATAAAATAATAATATTTTATTAATTAAAATTTATTAATTAATTATTAATTGGTAATTTTTTTTTGAGAAATTGGGGTAAAGTCTTGGGTGAAGGTTAACAGGTGTTAACGATAGACACCATGGCGTTTGTGGCACAGAACTTTGGGGTAACCCCGAGTGAGGCACAGTTCCGAGCGTTGCTAAAGTCGGACCTCTTGAAATTGGCCAAACATTTTAACTTGGAGGTCCGAACTAATTTGAGGAAGGCAGAGTTGCAGGCCACGGTGATACAATCTATGGTGGGATTAGGAACATGGGACGAGTTAGCCTGGGAGTGGCTACCCGAAGAACCAGAAGATGTTGAGCTCCGGAAACTGGAGTTGCAATTACGGAGCCAGGAACGGATTAAAGAAGAAGAAAGGAAAGCAGAAAAGGAAAGAGCAGAAGAAGAAAGGAAAGCAGAAGAGAGGAGAGAAGAGAAGCAAGCAGAGGAAAGGAGAGTGGAACGAGAACTCCAGGAAAGGCTAAAAGAAGAAGAAAGGAAAGCAGAAAAGGAAAGAGCAGAAGAAGAAAGGAAAGCAGAAGCGAGGAGAGAAGAGAAACAACCAGAGGAAAGGAGAGTGGAACGAGAACTCCAGGAAAGGATGAAAACAGAGGAAAGGAAAGCAGAAGCAGAGGAGAGGAGAGCTGCAAGGGAACTCGAAGCAGAGGAGAGAAAAGCGGAAAGGGAATTAAAGGAACGTGACATGGAGCTTCAGCAAGAAATCAAATTCAAGCAGCTGGAGTTAATGAGAGAACGGGGAGAGGCACCACCCTTGCTGACGGGGTCGACACCTAACCAGAAAACCTGGGATGTGGGCAGACATGTGAGGCTGGTTCCACCGTTCAGTGAAAAAGAAGTCGCGAAATTTTTTCCACACTTTGAGAAAGTGGCTCGACAATTAAACTGGCCGGAGGAGGCCTGGACCATACTCGTGCAAAGTGTGCTGGTGGGGAAAGCTCAGGAAATTTATTCGGCGCTACCAATGGACCAATGTGCAGATTATGAGGTACTGAAGAAGCACATCCTCAAGGCCTATGAGTTGGTTCCGGAAGCTTACAGGCAAAAATTCAGGAATGCCAGGAAGAGGGAGAGTGAGACCCATGTGGAGTTTGCCAGAGTGAAAGAAAACATGTTTGATCGGTGGTGTGAGTCAAAAGGAGTCGGGAAAGACTTCGAAACATTGCGGGACTTGATCCTGGTGGAGGAATTCCAGCAGTGTGTCCACGAGGACATCAAAGTGTACCTGCAGGAAAAGAAAGTACCAAAGTTGTGGGACGCAGCCACCATGGCAGATGATTATGCCTTAACCCACCGAATAGGGGTCCACGAACCTAACTCCTCGCCTAGATCTCCGCAGGGGAGGTGGGGAACAGCAGGTGCGGAGAACGACCATACATGGTGGCGGCCTCGAGATGATTATGGGGACAACTATGATACCCCACCTGTTCGAAATCAGAGGGATGCGGGCCCAAGACAAACTTATAGTTCGGGGGGCCCGAGGCAGACCACGAGTTTTTCCTCCGGGCCTACTTGCGCTTTTTGCAAGAAACCTGGACACTTGATGTCCAGTTGTTACCGCATGAAAAGCGAAGACCCAGAGCGGAGTCCGACTACTACGACTCCAAACGCAATGGCCATTGTGAGAAATCGCCATCAAAAGGGTTACCAACCATTTATTTCAGAGGGGTTTGTGTCACGGGATGGAGCCTCGACTAACCGGAAACCGGTTAGGATATTGAGGGACACAGGGGCACATCAATCTTTAATGCTTGAAGGCATTTTGCCATGGTCCGAGGAGACGGCAACGGGGGATAGTGTTCGTTTACAGGGGATCGGGGGCGGTGTTAGTGCTCCCCTTCATGTCATCCATTTGGAGTCCGATTTGGTGTCAGGACCGGTCACCGTCGGTTTACAAGCCACGCTTCCTGTAGAGGGTGTATCTGTGGTTATCGGGAATGATTTGGCCGGGGGTCAAGTTTATGGTAACCTGAGGGTTGGTAAAGAGCCCAGCAGGGAAAATAACGCCACACCAGCTCGGGATGGCGACAAAAGTGCCAAGTTATTTGTAGGGGGACTGAACTTCAAAACAGAGGAAGAAGTTCTGACCTCTGTCTTCAACAGATATGGGCCGCTGGTGGAAGTGCGGTTGGTAAGAGACTGGGAAACGCAACAGTCAAGAGGGTTCGGCTTTGTCACGTTTGCCAGCACAAAAGACGCCAGAGAGGCAGAGAAGAATTGGAATGGCAAGGATTTGGAGGGTCGGACCATAACAGTAGGGAAGGCATTTCGTAGACGTCGAGAGGTCTACAGGAGAGGACAACTGGGCGGTAGTTTTGGTGGTGGCCGCAATCAATATTATTATGGAGGCTCCCTGAGTTACGGCCGCTCCCGAAGGAAGGATTGGCAAAGTAGTGGCCGAGAAGGAGACCGCTATTCCTGGGACTACAGGGACAAGTGGTCCCACCCTAAGTATTAGGGAAGTTCTGAGAAGTTGAAGCACTGAATGCGGCGGAGCCGCCGAGCCAAGATTCCTACACGGATTAACCGTGAACGCCGTTCCTAAAGGCGTCCATGTAGTGAACTTTCATGCACGGACTAACCGTGAACTCCACGTTCCTCAAGGCGCCCATGTAGAGAACTTTCCTGCACGGACTAACCGTGAACTCCACGTTCCTAAAGGCATCCATGTAGTGAATACTCGGCTTGGCCTCCCGGAAAAAGTGCTATCGAGTGGCTTAACTTTGGATCTTTGATCAACCCCTTAACCTTCATTCACAAGAAACTGACGGTCAAAGTCAGAGGGTCATGAGATGGAGTTTGATTTGGCAGGGACAATGTCGTTGCTGGTGCTTAGTCCAGAGTGAGTAATCTGGAGGGGTTGTGGTGAAATTTTGGTTGCTTTATTTTTCAGTGATAACTGTGCCCGGGGGGAACTGATAATGTGGGGGGGTTGAGTTATCTGGTTTGTTTCTCCAAATTGGCCGGCAAAGAAAGTTTTCGCTGGGTTCAAACTTTCTTTCTTGAAGGGGGGGAGTGTTACATATTTATGTGAATGTATGTGGATTACCATTCAGGTCTTTGCTTATCCGTGTGTAGTATATTAAGGGTTGTTGTGATTGGAGGGTCAGGAGCCCTTCTGAACAAGTGGCCGGAAACGGAAGTGACCGGAAACGGAAGAGGAAAAGACACGAGGGAAAAAGGACGAGGACTTCTTCTTCCTCGCCCCGCTCCGACAAAAGGTGGGATCGACCTTGCGCTGCGTGGAAAAGCGGCGTTCCGAAGCCTGTCTGGCGAGAGGAATTACCGGGACGTGTACCTGCCCGGTGGAGACGTCAAGTTGACGTGGGGCCGTGCATCGACCCCGCGTCTGGCATCGTTCGCGGCACCGTCTAAACAGACGCGTGCGGGTCGCACGTTGGGGCCTAACGCGCCTTGCAAGCGGCGTGGGGTTTGGCTTGCTCTACCGTACCCGCTTCGCGTGGCCACGAGGGGCTGCAGCCACGGTGCCTGGTACGATACCTGCCCGGTGGAGAAACGTCCACCCGGGGTTCGTTCAACCGCCCGAGTGCGGCGACGCCGACCAGTATCTTGGTCAGGAGGGGCCCAGAGACATTGTGAGGAGCAGAGACCGAAAGGGGGTTGTGAGTACTCACCGGGACACACATATAGAAGATGGCCATCTTACTCATAGGGAAGTGCTTGTGAATGGGGAATTGTTGATGGTTGTATATGGTTGATTGCTCGGGGAAAATCTCCGTGGTTGTGTCATTGAAATTGTATGGTCATTCCCATTGAAATATATCCTTGAACGTCAGTTGTCTCTTGGGTGAAATTCATATGGATTGCGTGGCGAAAGCGCATATATAATACAGCTTTCTGGCGAAGTTCCTCTCACGGTCCGGGGGTCACCGAGACCAGGTATTCACCGAGGGGACCACGTAACAACAGACACTGCCCAGATGTGTAGATATATAGATAAACTAGTGCTCGCCTCACCAAGCGTCGTTACTGAGGGACAGGCTTATTTTAGCTGAGGCTAATGACTGTACCTGAGTTGCTGTGTTGTGATGATTCACACCAATCATAATACAAACAATTACTTTGCACAAATGTATTTGTTGTGTTTGTGATATTACATTTTTATAGGCAATTTAGGTTGAAGATTTAGGTTGAATGTTTTTTTTTCAAGAAAGAACCCCTCAGCACACACATAGGGGAGGGGTAGGTGCAGACTGGAAGTTTGGGACGATTACACCTCACCACCACGTAATTCAAAACACCCCACCACCAAGTAATTTAAAACACCTCACAGCCATAAAAATGAATGAATGAATGAATGAATGATCGTTTTAAGGCCATTTTCCCCGCTAGAGCGGGGGTTAGCCTTGCGGGCCCCATGACAATCATGGTTCCCTGTTTGAGGCAATGTTTTTATGGCCGGAGGCCCTTCCTGGTACTAACCCTTAGTCGCCTCTTACGATGCGCAGAGATACGGTGTACCTATTCTAAGCTGGGGTACACACCGGGATCATTCATCCCAGCAAGCTGGTACTCAATTTGCCGACCTCAGAAGAGTGACAGGCTGAGTCAACCCCCCTGACGTTAATTCAGCGATCGACCGGGATTCGAACCCAGGGTCCTTGGATCCCAAGCTGGCATCCTAACCGCTAAGCCAACACCAGGTTGGATCTGGATTGGAGGAGTTTTTCCCATTTTCTTTGCAGATTTGCTCAGGCTCTGTCAAGTCAGATGGGGAGCGTCAGCGAACAGCAATCTTCAAGCCTTTCCACAGATTTTCAATGGGATTCTGGTCTGGGCTTTGGCAGCGCCACTTAAAAGACTTTCACATTCTTGTTCTGAAGCCATTCCAGTCTTGCTTTGGCTGTATGCTTGGGGCCATTGTCCTGTTGGAATATAAATCTTGGCCACAATCTAAGGTCTTTTACACTTCTGAAGCAGGTTCTCCTCAAGGACTTGTCTGTATTTGCTTCCATTTATTGTTCCCTCTATCCTTACAAGTCTCCCAGTCCATACCACTGAAAAGCATCCCATTAGCATGATGCTGCCACCAACATGCATCACGGTAGGGATGGTGTTAGATGTCTGATGAGCTGTGCTCGGTTTCTGCTAGAGGTAGCGCTTTGCATTCAGGCCAAAGAGTTCAATTTTCATCTCATCAGACCACAGTATATTTTGGTTCATGCTCTGAGTCTTTCACATGGCTTTTTTCAAGCTCCAGGCATGCTGTCATGTTTTCCATTTTCTCAGGAGTGTCTTCCATCTGGCCACTCTCCCATAAAGCCTAGATTTGTGAAATGCTGCAGAGAATGTTTTCCTTCCAGCAGGTTCACTCATCTCAGCTCACCACCTCATCACCACATCATTTAAAAACACCTCACCACCACGTAATTATAAATACCTCACCACCACGTAAATCAAAACACCTCACCACCATGTGATTTAAAAACACCTCACAGCCATAAAACACGTAATAAAAACACCTCACAGCCATAAAACACGTAATAAAAACACCTCACCACCACGAAATAAAAATCACCTCACAGCCATAAAACACGTAATAAAAACACCTCACCACCACAAAGTTAAAAACACCTCACAGCCATAAAACACGTAAAAAAAAACACCTCACAGCCACGAAATTCAAAACACCTCAACACCACGTAATTCAAAACACCTCACAACCACGTGATTGAATTATTATTATTATTTTTATTTTTGTTGTATCCTGAATCGTGGCTCGTGAAAGAGCTGACATTTACTTCACAAACAAATCAACCAGACAAACAAAATATACAAAAAGAGGGAGCAGAAGACAAGAGAAGGGGAAGCACACAAACACTTGAGAGCACACAACATGAGCAGGGAGATGTGTAGGAGGGAGAGGGCTTGGGGGGAGGAGGCGTGGGAAGGGGTGGGGAGGGGGGGGGGGGGGGTTGGGAGAAGTATAAAACACAAGGACACCAAGGACTTCCAGGACAGAAGTTGGTATTTCAAAAAAGTGGAATTGGGGTGAAATTAGCGGGGATAAAAAAGATCAAGGTTTTGGATGGGGGAAGATAAGAGATGGTGGTGAACAGCTGTTTTAAAGACCTGTAGGGAGGAGTGGGATTGAAGAGACTGAGGGAGTTTGTTCCAGAGGCGGGAGAAAAGAGGAATGAAGGAGTGAAGGTGAGCAGAGAGTCTTGATTTTGGCAGTTTAACCATAAGAGGGTTGCAGGCAGATCTTGTGCGACCTGAAGGAATATTTGAGTGACAGAGCCCAGAGAGAGCTGGGGGGGGGCAAGGCCAGAGAGGAGTCGGTAGAAGACGGAAAGACCACCAACCTGCCTGCGGTGAGTGAGTGAGAGGCCCTTGGAGTTAGCTTCATCGCGGGAGATTCCAATGATTCTGAATGCTTTTGTTTCAACAGCGCGAAGACGAGCTAGGTGTGTGGCAGGAGCACCAGACCAGAGGGGAGAGCAGTATTCCATTGAGCTGCGGATGAAAGCCTTGTACGTGGTGAGGAGCTCAGGTGTGCCAAGGAAGGACTTCGCACGACGGAGGATGCCCAGTCGGCGACTGGCTTTGGAGGCCAGCTTGGAAATGTGGTTTTCCCAGGAAAGATCATGGCAGATAGTGAGACCCAAAAGCTTGAGTGACAGAACTTCTTGGAGAGGATTATTCAGAAAGTGGATGGGAGGGTTGTCTAGTCGGTCTTTTCGGAGAGACATCGCAAGAGTGTGAGATTTGTCAGGATTGAAAGACATGTTCCACTTGTTTGCCCAGTCTGTGACTTTGTCCAGGTCTGCAGAGAGTGAGGAGGCTGCAGACTGCCGATCTGAGGGATGAAGAATGGAGCGACAGAGAGTAGAGTCATCAGCAAAGAGATAGAGAGGATTTTCAAGAGAGTCAGAGAGATCATTGATGAAGACCAGAAAAAGCACAGGGCCCAGAACACTGCCTTGGGGAACTCCAGCCTGAACAGGAAGAGGAGATGAGAGAAACCCATTCAGGGCCACATGTTGACCACTACGTTGATACACCTCACCACCACATAAATCAAAACACCTCACCACCATGTGATTTAAAAAGACCTCACCACCATGTGATTTAAAAAGACCTCACCACCATGTGATTTAAAAACACCTCACCACCACGTCATTTAAAAACACCTCACCACCACATAATTCAAAATACCTCACCACCACGTGATTCAAAACCACCACAATGTTATTAGAAACACTTCACAACCACGGAAACAAAAGCTTGAGGGAGTCGTTAAGTGACAACACAGACACTGCCCAGATGTGTAGATATCTATCTATAATTCCAGTAATCTCTGTGTGTATGTATGTATGCATGTATGTATGTCTGTGACCGCTGTTTCTCGACAACCACGGGTCCGATATACTTTAAGCTTGCCAGGTATATTGCTGGGGACCCGAGGATGTGCCTTTTCAAGGTTTCATATTAATCGGACAAGTAGTTACCGAGCTATGTCCAAAAAACGATTCAACCAATCAGAGAGCAGCGAGCTATCACGTGTGCCGAACGTGGCGAACAGACTCTGCCTCGGACGGCACATTTGAGAGCGTATTCATTTATTTCACGTTGGCAAACTATGTTGGCGTTAAACTATGTTTTAAAACTAATTAAAACTACTTTGCGATTCTTTCGCTTTCCTGCGCGTTTGTGCACGCTATGGCGATTTCTTTACCAAACTCCGCAAGCCGTTCGCTTTGGACCAAACCATTTCATGTAAATAGAGGGGGGGGGGGGGATTGTCACCGTACTCGCAAGCCGTTCACTTTGGACCAAACCATTTCATGTAAATAGAGGGGGGGGATTGTCACCGTACTCGCAAGCCGTTCGCTTTGGACCAAACCATTTCATGTAAATAGAGGGGGGGGGGATATAATTTTAGATATATATATAGTACGGGCATGCCCTAGTCTATCTATAATTCCAGTAATCTCTGTGTGTATGTATGTCTGTATGTTTGTCTGTGACCGCTGTTTCTCGACAACCACGGGTCCGATATACTTTAAACTTGCCAGGTATATTGCTGGGGACCCGAGGATGTGCCTTTTCAAGGTTTCATATTAATCGGAGAAGTAGTTACCGAGCTATGGCGATTTCTTTACCAAACTCCGCAAGCAGTTCGCTTTGGACCAAACCATTTCATGTAAATAGAGGGGGGGGATTGTCACCGTACTCGCAAGCCGTTCGCTTTGGACCAAACCATTTCATGTAAATAGAGGGGGGGGGGATTGTCACCGTACTCGCAAGCCGTTCGCTTTGGCTTTGCGAATGGACCAAACCATTTCATGTAAATAGAGGGGGGGGATTGCCACCGGACCAAACCATTTCATGTAAATAGAGGGGGGGGATATAATTTTAGATATATATATAGTACGGGCATGCCCTAGTATAGATTAATGACTATACCCGAGTTGCCGTTTTGTCATGGTTTAAACCAATCATAATTCAAACAATTATTTTGCACAAATGTATTTGTAATATACGTGATATCACATTTTATAAACAATTGAAGTTGAAAAAAAAATCTTTCCCAAAAAATTCCAAAATAAAATAAATAATAATAATTGGAAACATTTTCAAAGAAAATACCCTTAGGACATACCGACGGGAGAGATATGTGCATACCAGAAGTTTGGTACGATTTCACAAAAGTTTGAGAAAGTAGTTCAGTGACAAGACAAGACAACACAACACAGGACAACACAGGACAGACGCTGCACAGATCCATATATAGTTATACACACCACAGGCATTTTAAGGCCATTATCCCTGCTAGAGCGGAGGTTAGCCTTGCGGGATCAGCCCGCAAGCTGATCTGAGCTGAAAGATATATATATATATTGTTGCGGATATGGGATTTGGCCTCCATCCATATCCGCTTGTAAATATTCCCCTATTTCCCCAATACTCCCCAACTATCCCCAATCCCCCATTCCCTAGTCCCATTGTCTGTAAACAACACTCTGTAGAACCGACCTTCCCCTTTTTCCCCCATTAAATGTCGTGCCCAGGTTCACCGCATCTCACGTAGACAACTATAGGACATCTTGCTAGTTATTCTTAGTCTATGTCAGTTAAGGACTCGTTTCCATTAATTCTGACTCTTCGTTGCACCAGAATGTGATTGTATGGCACCAGTAGTGAGTTTAGGACCTCCCCATACCTCCTCCCATCTTCCTCATGAAACTACAACAACAACAACAACTACAACAACAGCGCGCGGGGAGTGTGCGTCCTCACTCCGGCTTGGTTAGCCGCCATTGCCCATGTTCTCCGACGGGGTTACCACGATGGGGCTGGCTGTCAGCTCCTCGTCAAGGGCGGAGCCCGGTAACCCCCCCGCACCCAATAAGAAGCGGCGGGCCGATTCCATCTGGGGCGGACTAACGGGCCGAGGGCGTGTCACTCCCCGCTGGATATACGCAACCACTTACCGGAGGTGACGTCAGATGCGCCCCCAGCTTGAAGAGAACCAGACACCACCTCCAGCGCGACGATACCTCCCTGCATCTTTTGGACCGCGCTATCCTGTCCCTGAGCCAAGGTGCACCTTGTGCTGTCCAGCGACTACCTGCCCTTCCTTGCCATCAATCCCTGTGTGAGTCAGTCTTGTCCCGTTTATCTGTGGTCTGTCGGGATTTAGATAAGTGTGTCTAAGTGCCTACCTTCCTATGCTGTACCTCTTGTCCTTGTAATCTCAACGCTCTGCATACAAATATTATAACCTCCTCCGGAGGTCTTGAGAACTGTACCCCTGTTGTCGTGTCAATTAACCCAGCCGTTGTGTCCTTTCCTTCATTGATCTAGCGTAGCGCGACTCGGCCAACGTTCGAGTATAATCGGGTAAACTGTGCAGACACGGTCATACCAAACCGCTCGGTGAACTAACATCCAAAACCGCATCTGTAACATTTGGTGTCGGGAAGTGGGATTCGATCCGGAGCGCGTTTCACGCGCTCGAAATTATAACAGCGAAATTTAATTGTGTTTTACAAAAAAAAATAAAAACCCGAATTTTGAAAGTCGCGCTATGGCAGACCAAGACGGCTGGGTTCCGGTAGAAGAGAGTGAGGCAGGGTCGATCCAGGACCAAAATGAGGGACAAGAGGAGAGCGAAGCAGTGAGGGTAGCAGATTCGCAAAATAGCGTCGTCGCGCACGAGGTAGCAGACGCACAAAATGGCGCCTCGCACATGGCCACGGCGACCACGCCCGCGACAGTAGTAGCGCCGCTGGTAGATTTGAGCCTTTTTTTCATACAAATGAAGGCCCTTATGGCCCAGAATAGTGAGAAAATGAGGGAGGAAATGAGGGCTGATAGTGAGCGATTGGGTGAGCGATTGGAGGGCCAAATGGGGGTAATGGGGAACCGGATGGATGCTCAGAGTGAGCAATTGGGGGTAATGGGAAACCAAATGGGGGTAATGAGGGACGAAGCGAGGGGTACCGGTGAGGGGTTAGACAATAATTTTAAGGGATTAGACAAGAAATTTGGGAAATTAGACAATAGATTAGGGGAAATACAGGAGGGGTTAACGGGGGTAGAAAATAGAATGGCTGCCCAGGAGAATCAAATGGAAGGGATGCAAAAGGGGTTAGAGGGGTTAGAAAACAGTATGGAAGGCAAATTGAGGGACATGAGGGACCAAGCGGAAAGGGAAGTTAAACAAATGGGGCAGCAGATAGAGGGGGTCAGAATGGGGGTAGAAACCAAACTGGATGCTCACAGGGAGGAAATGGAGCAGATGAGGGTGGCATCTGGGCAGGAGATGCAAGTGATGGGAGAGGAGATCAGAAGAGGTGTGAGTGAGGAGGTCGGAGGAGTGCGCGAGGAGGTGAGGCACTGTAAGGAGCGCATGGAGAAGGAGGTGAGAAAGGGGACTGTAAAATTGCAAGGTGGTATAGAGGACCTGACGCAGGAAGTAGAACAACTGACAGAGGGACAAAAAGAACTAACGGACCAGGTAAAGAAGAACACAGCGGTAATAGGAGGGTTAAAAGCGACACAAAATGACCTAAAAAATGACTTGGTAGCGACGAAGAGGGAATGTCAGATGGTACGTGAGGGACTGACAACGAGGTTGGACGAGGTGATAGAGGTAATGGAGACGAAGGACCGGCAGGTGAGGACGCACATGGAAACGGTCAAGGTAGCCTTGGAGGACGAGCTTGAGGAGACGTACCGGGAAATAAAAGAGGTGAAGCAGAAATTAGAAGAAGTGGAAGAAGGGGTGAGCGAAATTAAGAAGCGACGGAGAGAGGATAAGAAAGAGATAAAAGAGGAGGTAAAAGAATAGGTCCAAAGTCTGTGTTTGGATCGTGATGATGTGCTCATTAACCGGATGAGGGATTCGCAGGTGATGGAGGAGAAGCGAAGAGGAAGAGGACCCGGTGTAAGTGGTGACCAATATGGTCGTGCGTATGATGCGCCAGGTGATTTGATAAGCTTGGGGGTCGAGATAGACCCGGGTGTTCGTGAGAGGCCGTTGATGAAGTGTGCGACAGGTCTGGTGTGCGAAAAAGGAGGTGTGCGAGAAAGTCCGACTCTGGGGTGTGTGAGGAAAAAGTGCGTGCCAAGGAGTGAGGGTGCTGGCGAGAGTGAGTCGGTCATAGCGCGTGTGCGAGGGAGCGCATGGAGGTAAGTGTTACAGAGGGTGTGACGGGAGAGTGTGCGCAAGAGTGTGCGCGAGAAAGGTGTGTGACGGACAGGTGCATGGGGAAAGAGTGCGCTGTCAAAGGCAAGGAAGAATGCACGCCTGTGGTGAGTGTTACAGAGGGTGTGACGGGAGAGTGTGCGCAAGAGTGTGCGCGAGAAAGGTGTGTAACGGACAGGTGCATGAGGAAAGAGTGCGCTGTCAAGAGTAAGGGTGAGTGCGCTGTCAAGAATGGAGGTGAGAGTAGTGAGAGTGACAAGGAGCGTGAGTTGGTTGTGACAGGTGAGCGAGGATGTACACCTGGAATGGAAGGATGCACACCTGGAATGGTAGAGCGTGAGTGGGAATGCACGCTGGAATTGGTAGTGAGGCACGTGGTTGGGTGTGCGAGTGAGAGCACACCTGTGATTGTCACAGAGGAGGTGACCGAGGAGGGGGCACGAAGAGGTGTGTTAGTGAGGTGTGCGAGCGACGAATGTGTGCCAAGGTGTTCGGTGGTCAGGTGTGTGACCAAGTCGGTGAGTGGAATGAGGGTACCGAGGTGTGTAAGGGAAGGTTCAAGGAGCATGGAAACGGCTGGATGTATGAGCACGAAAGGGGTAGCGTATGCTTGTAGGCATGCAGGTGAGGCATCGAAGGTAACCGGGTTAGAGGTTAGAGCGACTTTTAGCCGAAGCGGGCCCTCGGTGCGTGCTGGGCCTCGCTTTGAACGGCCGCGTCCGTGCTCCACTAGGCGGAGCGGGCAGCTGGATAGGAAGGGTCGTCATGGCGACCACTTTTTGTTGAGGCATTCCGGCAGGTCGAGATCGGGCCATGGGATGGCTCCGTGCCGAGATGGTGCGAGGGGTCTCGGGCCAGGTAAGCCCCCGTCCCTGCCCCGAATGCGGGACGCATCCAGCCGCTGGCACCAAACAACCCGCATTCATGGCTTGGCTTTACGAAGCCGGGCTTTGGACAGGAATTGGCGCACCGAGAGGCATTAGTAAGTAGACTGTAATGACGAGGATAGTGTTTTGGCCCCGAAATTAGAAAAACAAAATTTGATGATTGGCAAAGGAGTGGCAGTAATGATTGGCAGATGATGGGTAGTGATTGGCAAATTTTTGATTTGTTGAAATTTGATGTGCAAAATTGGTAGTGAGCGATGGGCCCGGTGGGTAAGGGTGGCATCCCTGCCACCCTTCCCAGGTGGGGCAAATGCGCTATAGTTTATGGGGTGTATGGCAGTGAAAACTAGCCCGGGTGGGTTAGGATATTGATAGGGCCCTAGAAGATGACATTAGGTGACGATAAGGTTAGTTAGTGACTGATACCTGTAGTGGGGACGCAGGTAGATTAGTGTGGATGATAATGACGTGGGAGCGCAATAGTTTAAAGGGACGACTGGGAAGCGCAAGTTTCAGAGGGGAGTAGTTAGATGAGATGATGCTGTGTGAGAACTGGACAGGTGTGTGGAGCAGTGGATGAGTAGTGAGTGTTGTGGATCAGCGCGAATGCGCTTGGGGAGAGAAGGGTGCAGGTGGCACCAGGTGTGAGAGCACAGGTGTGCAAGTACAGGTGTGTGGAATATATGGAGCAGAGAATGAGTGGTGTGGAGAGAGTTGGAGTAAGTGGTACGGAGTGGTGTGCATGGTGCGAAGGTGTGGATGGGGGAAGAGTGGACCCTTTTCACGAGTACCCGGGGCGGGTAGTGTAAGTGTTAGGTAGAGGGTATAGGTAAATTGTGGTTGGATATTGGCATTTGTGGTGCGGTTGCAGAATGGTATTGTGGATGGGTGCATTCGTGTTGTGGAAATGGCTGGGCGTGTAGCCTGTTAGTGTGTGTAGTTGGTTGGGCACTCCACCACTGTGAGGATGTCGGCCAGGTGAGGCCGCAGGTGGGCTCTGGGAGCCGTTAGTGTCAGTGGGTGCCTGAGGATCCCGGGTGTGGATCGGGCAGCCCAGTGCCAGAGAGGGCACCGAGTGGGGAGAGCGCCAGAGGGCCTTCCCCAGGTAGATAGGTTAGGGTGAGGAGCAGGTAAGCTCGGGTGGCAACTACAGTGGTGGAGGTGTGCAGGTGGGTAGACCTGCTGGGAGAGCTACACGTCGCGGCCCAGAAATTGTGTGAGGGCACCGGGAGATGAATCGGGGGAGTGAGACCCCAAATTGAAAAGCACCACAGGTTGGGCAATGGGAATTGGTTTTTAGAACCCATAGTGTAAGAGGACCAATGGTTTGGCGGGAGAAAGACCCCGGGTAATGTAAAGTTGTTAAAGTCATTTAGGAAATAGTTAGGATTGATGAACCTGTCGCACCATACGCAGTCACTTACCTGTGGTGATGATGACTCCACACCTGTGTTTCTTTGTTCTGTGTGCAGGAAATAAGAATTGCTGGGTGGATTGGTGAGACGCATCATGACGTGGATGAGACATTGGGGTGATTCCATCTCTCCCTCCTTAGGAGGGACTGATGATGAATTGGAGATGGCAAATTGTGATGAGAGTTGGAAATGGCAAATTTGATTGGTTAGGAGGGAGAGAAGACGAATTTGGTTTATGGGAGGAACGGGGAAGACAGTAGGGACGTTTGTTGATTTGTAAAGTAGATGTTTATGGGTAGTGTTGTGTTTTGTGGATACAGTAAGGGGTAAGGGAGGGGCCATGTAGGTTACCTGGTGGGGGGGGGGGGCGTACGGTAGGAACGTACCTGTCTCACCTGGTTCCCATGTGCCCCCAGTGTGCATTACCTTGTATTGCGTGCACTTTTGCGCCCTTACCACCTTACTCACTTGTCTGCTTCTTTTGTCTCCCACCTCCGAGGATCTGGCTTTGGGGCAGAGAGAGAGGAGAGAGAGGTGCTGGCTCCGCAGTTGTGGGCCTGTACTTTCGCTGCTTGCTGCCTGGATCGATACACCATATGGACCGCAATTTTTGTGGCCGCCCACCATGGACCGCAGTTCTTTTGCGGGCAAGCACCACCCGTCGATGGACCTATGGGTCAACGTGGCACCTATGCCAGACAGGTGAACCACTAATAGTTGGCCCCCTGACGGCCACAATAAAGAAATGGACGCGGTTGGCGCCTTTCTTTATTTTTTAAAGAAGCCAGAAGGCCAAGTGCACCACACGAAGGCAAGACCAGCGGCAGAACATCGGCCGGCTGCGACACCACCGGTGACGTTGAACACTTTATTGGTGCACCGGGTGGTGCTGACTGTATGAATAAGGGTGGTGCTTTTGGTGCTTGGATGGGGTGCTCTGCACATTATTAAAGGCCGTAAGGCCACAGAGCACTCGTGGGTTGGTGTATCGATGCTGGCATGCGTGCTCTCTCTATGCATAACATCTGCATGTGTTCCTCCAAAAACAGGTCCTCGATCGTAGTGTAAATATCAGTGTAGTCTTATGTAAATAATGCTCCCTACCGGCTGTATGTTTAGTTTGAGAATTCTTTCCGTGATTCGGTTATCCTGTGGGTGTGTTTCTGTGAGGAGAAGGGTGCAACGTCGCAGGGGGACATATTTACTCATTTGTGAACATCTGTAAAACTGTCGCACTCAGGGTAGAGTTAATAGTAGAGGGAACTACATCTGAGTGCCACACTAAAGTAGGTAAAAATTTATCGGGTCGGGCTGCCCCGAGGTAGAGAAGGGTGCAATGTTGCGGATATGGGATTTGGCCTCCATCCATATCCGCTTGTAAATATTCCCCTATTTCCCCAATACTCCCCAACTATCCCCAATCCCCCATTCCCTAGTCCCATTGTCTGTAAACAACACTCTGTAGAACCGACCTTCCCCTTTTTCCCCCATTAAATGTCGTGCCCAGGTTCACCGCATCTCACGTAGACAACTATAGGACATCTTGCTAGTTATTCTTAGTCTATGTCAGTTAAGGACTCGTTTCCATTAATTCTGACTCTTCGTTGCACCAGAATGTGATTGTATGGCACCAGTAGTGAGTTTAGGACCTCCCCATACCTCCTCCCATCTTCCTCATGAAACTACAACAACAACAACAACTACAACAACAGCGCGCGGGGAGTGTGCGTCCTCACTCCGGCTTGGTTAGCCGCCATTGCCCATGTTCTCCGACGGGGTTACCACGAAGGGGCTGGCTGTCAGCTCCTCGTCAAGGGCGGAGCCCGGTAACCCCCCCGCACCCAATAAGAAGCGGCGGGCCGATTCCATCTGGGGCGGAGCTAACGGGCCGAGGGCGTGTCACTCCCCGCTGGATATACGCAGCCACTTACCGGAGGTGACGTCAGATGCGCCCCCAGCTTGAAGAGAACCAGACGCCACCTCCAGCGCGACGATACCTCCCTGCATCTTTTGGACCGCGCTATCCTGTCCCTGAGCCAAGGTGCACCTTGTGCTGTCCAGCGACTACCTGCCCTTCCTTGCCATCAATCCCTGTGTGAGTCAGTCTTGTCCCGTTTATCTGTGGTCTGTCGGGTTTAAGATAAGTGTGTCTAAGTGCCTACCTTCCTATGCTGTACCTCTTGTCCTTGTAATCTCAACGCTCTGCATACAAATATTATAACCTCCTCCGGAGGTCTTGAGAACTGTACCCCTGTTGTCGTGTCAATTAACCCAGCCGTTGTGTCCTTTCCTTCATTGATCTAGCGTAGCGCGACTCGGCCAACGTTCGAGTATAATCGGGTAAACTGTGCAGACGCGGTCATACCAAACCGCTCGGTGAACTAACATCCAAAACCGCGTCTGTAACAATATATATATATATCTTTAATGATTGCAATCCTGGCTTTTATCGCAATTTTAACTTTTAAAATGAGCAATCATCCTAATATATATTTTTACTTACATGTCAGGCCACGTACTTCCTGATCAAACCTTTGTTGATGGATCGTGCACCTTGCGCATTACAACATGCATCTATTGGCCGGCGTGTAATATTTGTGCTCTATGTCTCCACTGTGGTCAGACTGTGTAAAATGTCATTTGTTGTTCCCTCGTTAAGTGAAGAAGTCGATATAGAATGTTTAAAAATTTAATGTGCACGCTCTTTGTGGGACTATTGCTGGTTTTAAATGCAATTATACACAGGTCAGCAGCGGTTGCTTGATAGGTAAACCAACCTCTTACTTTTTTCCTCTTCCTCTTTGTCCCACTGGGAGGCGATACTTGATATGGTGTGGGGGGCTGGAGGTGTTGGGGGGGGGGGCGGGGCGTAGGGAGGGGTTGTTGGAGTCATGACCTTTTTCCACAAAAGTGGACAGAACATCAATATACCTGCTTTGGCATGCAATATGAATTCGAAATTAAATATGAATAGCTGCTGAGAATTTTTAAAATTTTTTTATTGCATGATAGCCTCGTGTTGGCTTGGTGGTTAGGGTGCAGGCTTGGGATCCTAGGATCCTGGGTTCGAATCCAGGTCGATCGCTGAATATCATGCCAGGGGGGTTGACTCAGCCTGCCATCCTTCCGAGGTCCGCAAATTGAGGGACAGTTCACTGGTAATTCCCTGTGTGTCGCAAGACGTGACTAACAGGGTTGACGTCAGGAAGGGCATCCGACCATAAAACATTGCTTCAAAAAGGGGGCCATGGTGCCCAAGAAAAGGCCAACCCCTGCTCTGTGGTGAAACATTGCCTCTAAAGGTGGTTCCAATTTATATTTCATGAACATAATATTGTCACAAAGTTATAAACCAATTGCACTCCTTGTGCAGGTGTGTTGCACATAAAAGGATTCGGTGCTAGGTTTCGTTAGCCTGTCCTTTGCGCAGCAGGAGACGGGTTTTGCAATCACTTCTGTGTGTCGGTCCGGGCCGTAACTTTTTACCATTTGAGCTATTGTCATCAAATTTTCACCAAAGTTGTATTTTGATAATATGAAGAAGACAACTTAATATTTTTGTCAAAAGGTCAAAAGGTTAAAGGCCAGGGTCACATAAAATCGTCAATTTTCATCCGATTGATCTGAATTTTAAAGAACTTGCATATTGGGTCACTGAATTGGTTCACAAATCAAAAGCTACAAGCCTATTGTTCTTTTTAGATCAAAAGGTGGAAGGAAAATCAAAAGGTCAAGGTTGCGTAAAATCACCAAGTTTCATTTTGCATTTAAAAAAAACTGTTTTCATTATTTTGAGCACAAGGAAGAAGAAGACGTCTTACTACAAACGGAAGCGGACGGGCTTTGCATTTTCAGATGCTTTCTGGTTTGCATTTCTTTGGAAACGAAGGTGAGTGAAATCCCTTTCGTGCTGTTATTTACATCGCTCTAAATTACACTATAGATAACGCCTGTGGTGCTCTAACAATTCACATTAACATAAAGTCTCACATAGCTGTTTAAATGAAACGAGAACGGCACACTTCAACATCACGACGTCGACTGACATGCCTCCGCCCACATTATTACATCATTATAATACTTGTATCAAGTTTGATTTAAATCCATTCAGCTGTGCACATTTTTACCTGACATGACCTCTGACCTTTGACCTATTGACCGCAAAATTTAATTAGTTCATGTTTACATCATTATACATACCTGCACCAAGTTTTAATTGAAATCCCTTCAGCTGTTCACAAGGTCTTACATTTTTACCTAACATGACCTCTGACCTTTGGCCTTTAACCTCGGGACTCCCAAAGTCGAATCAGACAATCTTTACATCATTTTACATATCTGTACCAAGTTTGAATTAGATCCCTTTAGCCATTCTCAAGTTATAGACCTATTACAAACTTTGAACTTTAACCTTTGACCTCTTGAACCCAAAATCGAATCAGTTATTCTCTACATCATTGTACATACCGGTACTAAGTTTGAATTAGATCATTTCAGCCGTTCTCAAATTATAGACCTATTATGGACTTTGACCTTTGACCTATGCCCCCAAAATCGAACCAGTTCATCTTTACCTCATTATACATACCTGCATCAAGTTTGACTAAGATCCCTTTAGCTGTTCTCAAGTTATCGCGGTAACGAAAACCTATCACGGACGGACGGACGGACGGACAACCTGAAAACATAATGCCTGCGGCGACTTCGTCAACAGAGGCATACAAATATGTAGGGATGACATTTCCAAAAACAACCAAACAAGCTAGGAAGGAATGACAATGAAGGAATGACAAGAAGGAATGACAAGATAGGAAAGACACTACAATACAACACCATAATCCTTTTACGAATTGCCATCGCCACATCTTTTGACGTTTTTATGTCTCAATCCCACAACAAATAAAATACACATTACAATTTTACACCAACCCACACTAAAAATCTACAACTACCTCTGACATCGACATTAATCAATATATGATCACCAGACTTCCTGGGTGGGGATAGCCCAGACACTCCATAGGTTTAATACATCACAAATCCTCAAAAATTCGACCGATATACAAACTTATAGACTTAGAAAGTACCGACCTGCAAATGGGACCATACATTTCTCTCGATTTGGGTTCACAATCAACACAAACCTTACCTGGTGTGTGTGTGTGTGTGTGTGCGTGTGTGTGTGTGTGTGTGTGTGTGTGTGTGTGTGTGTGTGTGTGCGTGTGTGTGTGTGTGTGTGTGTGTGTGATTCCACTGGTCAAATTCATACTTGGACACAATCAACACACACAATCATTGCAAATTGATGGAGGGATTGACAGGCAACAACCATTAATCAAAGAAAGATGTAAGGATGGTGACCTTGAGGAGAGGTCTTGAGGGGTATTTGGGGGAGAGGTCCATAGCTAGAATGTGGTAAGGAATGAAGGGTATTATGAAGCGTGTGATCGAGTTGGGCAGCATTACTCCTGTATTAGATATCTGTATTGGCACACCTGAACTGAATTCCTATCCACCTACGAGACTTTCATCCCCACCTTGATGGAGTACTGCTCTCCGCTCCGGGCTGGCTCCCCTGCCTCGCGTCTTGCTCAGCTTGACACTATGGAAACCAAGGCCTTCAGGATTATTGGCATCTCCCACGATGAAGCTGAGACCATGGGTCTATAACTTCGCCATCACAGACAGGTCAATGGTCACTCTGTCTACTACCACCTCCTTTCTGGTCGTGCACCCTCTGCTCTTTTCACGCTTTGACTGTCATCGTCCTGTAGAATCAGAGAGCAAAGGGTGCCAAACATAAGTCCTCACCTGCTTCATTCCCCTTCTTTGTGAGAGTCCAGTATTTGGCGACATAGCTGTTGATCGGCGTTGTAGTTTGCCTGTACATAAAATTATGGATTTCCTTCATCCCTATTTGTGTCTGTCCACTGCATGGTTTGCTCCTTATTTAGTAGCCCCTGTTGGACATAATCTGAAACGGGGCTTATGGATTGGGTCTCGCCTGTCCATCCGTGCATGTGTCCATCCTCAGCCATATCTTAGACATATATGGACTGATTTTGTTCAAACTTGGCACAAAGATAATACATGATTGTAGACATACGCACATCATTTTGTTTCACGATTAGATCAAAGATGGCTGACTGGTGGGCTATTTGAATTGTAAAAACCTGATGCTGAACACATCCTCAACCATTCATCGAACACACATTTACTGATCTTGTTCAAACTTGGCATACAGATGATGAATGATGGCTTACATATGCACATCACTTTATTTTACGATCTGATCAAAGATGGCCGACTGGGAGACTGGTGGCTATTTTAGTTGTAAAAAAACCCAACACAGAACACGTAGATCAGGCCCACCCCAGTGCGGCAGCGAAGCCACACTGGGCTGATCCCTGGTCCCACTTGCTGCAGAGTGTGACCGAGCCCGAGCACCACCACCAGTTCCTCGTCACTCATTCTACTCCCACCACCACCAGCATGTCATTCCCTCACCTGGTAGCCTATTCCACACTGAAACTTCGGCGGAGATCTCCGAGAGGGACCCCAGGAGCTTTGGAATTGGAGCTGTGGCTCTAACGTAATGGGCCAACTTCCATCATGTCCAGAGGCCCCCTAAATTGAACACGTCCTCAACCATTTCTCAGACATGTATTTACCGATCTTGTTTAAACTTGACTCAGATAATGAATGAGGGCTTGCATATTCACGTCACTTCTTTATTTTAGATCAGATCCAAGATGGCGGACTTCCAGCCATTTTGTTACTTAAACGCATCCCCAACCATTTATCGGACATGTATTGTTCAAACTAGTCCGGTATTGTTCAAACTTGGCCCAGGGACAATACATGAGAGTATACATAGGTAGAAGATTTTGTTTTGTAATCTCTGACCAAAGATGGCCGACTGACGGCCATTTTGTTACTTAAACGCGTCCCCAACCATTTATCGGACATGTATTGTTCAAACTAGTCCGGTATTGTTCAAACTTGGCCAAGAGACAATACATGAGAGTATACATAGGTAGAAGATTTTGTTTTGTAATCTCTGACCAAAGATGGCCGAATGACGGCCTTTAACTCCGTGCGGCAAAAATACTAAAACCACGGAGGCTTTGACATTTTATGTCTTTATATCTTTGTTCATAGTGTCTTGTCTTTCTTATCCCTGTATTTCTTCTAAAATAAACCATTGATTTACGAAGAAACGTTTTTCCGCCTTTTGACCTTCGTGCGCAAACTCCACCAGTTCTGGTTTACATTTGGCCGATCCTTCGGGGAATCCTAAATATTTAAAGAAGGCAGTAAATTATAGCATCGTTTCAGCATCCGTGGAGATCTTAGATCAGCAGCTAAGAGCAGTCCGTGTTAACGGAGGCCCTCTGACGCGGCAATATATAAGCTGGCAGGATGGCGTAGACCTCGAGGTACGCACATTCAGCTCTAAGCTGTCTAGCCTGGATTTGAATCTCGACCCATCTATAAACTGTCATCCCGATGTTTCACAGGCAGGGTGATTCATCAATGTATGTGCTGTCTCTCAGATGGACGTTAAACTGGACGTCCCATCTGCAGGCAATGGGGAGGCAATGGCAAAGCACTAGGATAACCATTGCCAAGAAACCGATTTCATTTGGGTTATATATGTGTCTCGTCGCTTGGATATGTATGTGTAAATATGTATGCGTAGCGAGTTTTGCTACGAAACTGCTTCGGCAGCACCAATGCCCTGTAACAGAGTATGGTACATCAGAATATATGTGTGGGTGCTAGGAGGACGTTGTCTGAAAGCAACAAAGCTGCTTGGTTGAACTCAAATTGAACCCAGCATGGAGGTTGTGTGGGCCATAAATCACGAGTTCATTACAATGCTCCCAGCCGATCGCATCGACATCTGGACCGCTGCACCGCTGGCCGAGGCCGCTTAATCGTATTTCAATGCGGCCTAAAATCACTCGGCGCATTTTCAATCAGAGGCGGCTCCAGCTCCAACGCACGGAAACCACGCTCACTGTGCACGAGCACGGAACCGCTTACGTCGTGAGATATTGGCAAAGCGGTATATAACCCAGAAAGGCGTGAAAGGGTTATGTATGTGTACATTAAAACAATGCGGGATTGAAATCCACGAGGGCCATCGCCATCTCGAATGTGCCGCCACAATGTAAAATATCACGGATACCAAAAGATCAAGTATTGATTATGCAGAATCACATTCGCTTCGATATAACGACTGCTTTCTGGAGTAGTAAATAACGAGTATCAACATAGGTATCGTATCGAGGGTGTTGCATAACCTGATTCTGAAATCGATGTGTGACACCTGCAACATATTGCAACGATTCTCATATGAGGTTAATTAAATATAAAAAGCAATGTTCGTAGTCCAATTTTACCAGTTGGCTCTCTATTTACTGAAACAGATATCTATATATGAGATAAGCAAAGGGTATGACATACCCTCATACAATCACCTTCCTTCCCCTCACTCCCACTCTCTTTACCTGTAATTTGTTCTTTTTCCACATTTACCTGCCCAAACACCTCCGCTCTTGCTTATATCATATGTAAATGTGGCCAGACTGCAATGTTCTATGTTAAATTTAATTATATTATATTAATTAATTATTATAATTATTATATTATTAATATATTATTATAATTATATTAATTATATTCTATTAATTAATTATATTATTATAATTATTATATTATTAATATACTATTTTAATTATATTCATTATATTATATTAATTATTATATTATTAATATATTATTATAATTATATTAATTATATTATATTAATTAATTATATTATTATAATTATTATATTATTAATATATTATTATAATTATGTTAATTATATTATAATAATTATTATATTATTAATATATTATTATAATTATATTAATTATATTATATGAATTAATTATATTATTATAATTATTATATTATTAATATATTATTATAATTATATTAATTATATTATATTAATTATTATATTATTAATATATTATTATAATTATATTAATTATATTATATTAATTCATTATATTATTATAATTATATTACTAATATATTATTATAATTATATTAATTATATTATATTAATTATTATATTATTAATATATATTATAATTATATAATTATATTATATTAATTCATTATATTATTATAATTACTATATTATTAATATATTATTTTAATTATATTAATTATATTATATTAATTCTTATATTATTAATATATTATTATAGTTCTATTAATTTTTTATTATATTAATCAACATAATGTAATTATTTTAAGCATATTTAGCATATTTAGAAACCAAAATATTCACTAAGATATAAGAAAAATATTGGCCAACTCAACATTGATATTATGGGTGTCCTCGTTACTTACACCTCTTATTCTTTGTCATTATTCGACGGTATTTGGTTCTCTTCGGTATTTGATTCTTTTGAGGGCCAAGAGCGTTATGTTATAGCTCCATGCTATGCCCAATTGCAGCACCGAGGTATGTAGTCATTTTTCTTGTGGAATGAATTGAATGCATCATTCATGTCCTACTGTAGAGTGTAGAGGGAGCAGACTTACCTTTGAGCTGTCTTTTCTGAGCTTGATTCTTGACCTGACTATAAACTGTCGAATTGGTGTTTCACAGGCAGGTGTTAAATCGCAAAGTGAGGCATCCCTCAAATGGACATTACGCCGGGTGGTGTTCGATCTACTAGCATTAGTTAGGGCTCGGGTCAGTGTTAGATGTGTCTTAGAGGTGCTGTTAGAGGTGCTAACAGCTCAGGTGTCCCGTCTGTATCAGTGAAATGCAAAACATAAACTATTCAACCTAGCGGAGGTATGCTCACCGACGAGTGCCGTTAAAGTTATTTGTGGTGCTGTGCACACAATGTTTTTGACATGGGATGTTTGCATAGCGATCATAATAGTTTGTGCTTTGACACCTGGAATACCATAAATTATTATGTATGGTTGTTCATTCATTCAACAACTACAGTTGCAAATGTCAGGCTGAGCCAGTTTGGCATTCCCATCCGAGCACTTTCCTGATCATTCTGGTTGAAATCCCATGTTTCATCAATTGTCTATTCATGTCCTTGTAAACCATGTAAAAATATTAAATTATGCCTAATAATGTATTGTCCTTCAATATGATACATGTACAACCTCCTCCATGAGCCTAAGATCACTGCAAATGGAAACTCTATGACATTCATACCACAACATGTAATGAATCGTAGCTGCATGCATGTGTGTGTGTGTGTGTGTGTGTGTGTGTGTGTGTGTATGTATGTGCAGGGTGTTATATATATATATATATATATATATATATATATATTGTTACGAATTTGGTAGAGCAATATGTAGAGCAGAGTAGATCTGAGTAGGTAACATGCTTCGAGATGTCGCGATAAGGAACACTTCCTGTAATAAGTCATGTGTAGGTGTTTGTCGGGTTAAGATGTATGATTGTGAATCTACCAGGAGATTCGTGTGTTAGTTAGTGTAGGGAATAGTGAGTAGAGCCCTTGTATGTCTCACCTGGTAGTCAAACCTTTGTCCATTATGGCACTGCAGACCACATAAACACTAGTTAGGACCTTTAGTACAACACTAAATGACGCCTTCTGCCCTGACATGACTTAGGAAGAAATCAGGCTGGAACACCGCCACAATTGGCCGCCACCATTTACACCTCCGAGAGGCCTACCCACCTCGCATAGCACGTGCTATAACACAAGGACCACGGAGTAGGTGACGAGAGTTGGAGTGACGCAGTGGGCGTGCACAGGGGCGAGTCGGTGGAGGCTCTGATTAGCAGAGAGTGCGCCAATGCTGACGTCATCGGCGAGGGATATTAGCGGGGGCCGGACTCCATTTCGGGCAGTTAGTTGCCGGACGCCATTTCGGGCAGTTAGTTGCCGGGTGCCTTTGCTGGCAGTTGAGTTGAGATCCTGAGAGAGGAGATCAGAGCCCCGACCTGAGTTGAGCAGGAGGAGTGAGGGAGTTGAGTGACATTCCTGGTGCAGTCCAGAGCAGCTGGGTTCGCAGAATTGGCAATTGAGCCATAGGGAGTTGCTGAACGCCAGTTTGCCGAACGCCATTGGGCAGTCGAGTCGATACGAGGAGTTGTCTTCAGCAGCCCGGTCGAGTCGTTCAGAGATCCCGACCCGAGTTGGGCTGAGGTGTAGCCCAAGTGGAGCGGTGCTGGTGCTTTTGGAGCTTGGTGCACGGACCTCGTTGGCGGCGAGAGGATCGGAGCTTGGAGCGGGACCTCGTGGTGTGCGGTCGGGCCGGGCGGGGCGGTGCTGGACAGCAGCGGACAAAGACGACAAGACAAGCTAAGCCGAGCTCCGCGTGTACATTTTACAAGACGTGTTTCTTTCTTTAATTCATCTCCCTCGTCTCGTGTTTGATATCTGTTGTATGCGGGATCCCGATTTAGCTACCTTATTTTATTACCGGCGCGTGTTTTTCCTGTCCTTGCCCTTTTCCTGAATAAACCCTTGCATTATTTTCTGTACATACTTGAACGCAGTTTACCACCTGATTGATTTGATAGTTAAGGCTGCGGGGACTTGCACTGTTTCCCTCCATTCCGCACGCTTAGGTGTTTTAGATTTTGGAATCCGCCATTGAGCCTCCGCTTCGGAGTTGAAGCCTCGTAATGGGCAATCCGCGATCGCCTGATATTAATTTCGGCGGTTGCGTGACAATATATATATATATATATATATATATATATATATATACTATATATATATATATACTATATATATATATATACTATATATATATATATACTATATATATATATATACTATATATATATATATACTATATATATATATATATACTATATATATATATATACTATATATATATATATATACTATATATATATATATACTATATATATATATATACTATATATATATATATACTATATATATATATATATATATATATATATATATATATATATATATATATATATATATATATATATATATATATATATATATATATATATACAGTGCGTATCAAAAAAAAAGGTAATCCGAATTCAAGGGGTTAATATGCAAAGGTTATTTAGTTTGACAATTTACATGTGGTTTACCAATTATGAGGAGATCCTCAGCTTTCCATTGATGCCTTTCATGCATCATTGCTATCACACATGACCGAGTACATGTTCATTGAAAATGACAAGTTCAAATCGCATTTTTACAAGCTTGGCGAATCGATGCAAGACAGTTTAAAATGGACGCATTCCTTGTCGACTGCCAAGTTGATTATGTAAAATTGTTAAGCTGGTCTGGTAATCGTCGGTTGCGTCATCCTTTGTTTAAGATGAGTATTTAAGATGGGCCTACAGTGTATGGGTTTAGAGACAGTCTGAGTCATTGAAAAGATGGTTCAACTTACGACTGAACAGCGGACCTTCGTGGTTACAACCTTTCACCAAACTGGAAGTTTGCAGTGAACTCGTGATGCATTCAGGGAACGTTTCCCAGAACGGGAGCCTCCAGCAGCCAAAACCATCTGGGCGAATGTTAGAAAATACCAAGAGCATGGCACTAGCCTCAAACGCAACAAGGGGAATTCTGGTAGGAGGCGCACTGGGCGATCGGAAATGAACATTGCAGCAGTAAGGCAGCAAGTTTTGGAGCATCCTAGGGATACCAGCGCAAGACGAAATGGGACGGGATTGCCTTCGGCAACATTCAACCGAATCACAAGACTGGACCTTCACCAACATCCATATCGGATTCACATCTGGCATCATGGAAAGCTGGATGCATGGAAGGTATCAATGGAAAGCTGAGGATCTCCTCTTAATTAGTAAACCACACGTAAATTGTCAAAATAAATAACCTTTGCATATTAACCCCTTGAATTCGGATTACCTTTTTTTTGATACGCCCTGTATATATATATATATACATATATATATATATATATATATATATATATATATATATATATATATATATATATATATATATACACATATATATACATATACACATATATATATATACATATATATACATATATATACATATATATACATATACACATATATATACATATATATACATATACACATATATATATACATATATATACATATATATACATATACATATATATATATACATATATATACATATATATACATATATATACATATATATACATATATATACATATACATACATATATATACATATATATACATATACATACATATATATACATATATATACATATATATACATATACATATATATATATATATATATATATATATATATATATATATATATATATATATATATATATATATATATATATATATATATATATATATATATATATATATATATACTAGCAAAAGTACCTGGCGTTGTGCCAGGTAACAAACAATGACGCTTCCTGACGGGAATATGAAGAGAGGGGGAAGGAGAGGAGGGAGGAAGAGGATGGAGGGGAGGAGAAGGGAAGGGGAGGATAGCGAGGGAAGGGGGAGGGGAAGGGGGAAGAGAAAGGGGGGGGGAAGGAGGAGCGGGGGAGAAAGGAGTGGGGGGGAGAGGAGGAGGGGGGAGGCGGGAAGGGGAAGAGGGAAGGGGGGGTGGGAGAGGGAGGAGGGGAAAGTGACGATATCGCACAAAAATGTTAGTCAATGAAAAAATGGGTACGTGAAAACAAAAAGGCAGCTCTGTCTACTGTAACACCATGGCTTGCAAAAGCAGCCTGAATAGTATTCACCAAGTGGTGGTTCACCTCGTTAAGCATATTCAAAAAGGGTGTTATAAGTTATAACACACCCAAACTTCCACGGCCTAGTGACTAATTCATTAAGTACACAGGCATTTCTCACTTAATCTGTAGAGCCCTCGCCAAGTGGCTTCAGCACTCCAGTAAACACTCCAACGAAATGGGTGATAAGGAACGGTTGGCTTGGCAAGCGATAGCAAGCTGATTGCCTCTGGTTGAAATGGCCGAGGAATTTTGAAAACAGATCGATTTCAAGCAGCAAATCATGTGGAAACCACTGATAGCAGACTAAGTTTTAAAAAGGGTGTTATAACACAAAAAAACTTCCCCGGCCTTGTGACTAAAAACAAAAAGGGAGCTCTGTCTACTGTAAGACCATGGCTTGCAAAGCAGCCTGAATAGCGTTCACCAATCACTAGATATGTTAAATTTGGTCAGATTTCACTCCAGATTTGGACATCATTTAGTCTACACTACAGCATCCAATCGTCATATCTGAATCCAGATTTTGATGATTATGCCTCAATTATGTAATGATAATCGATCATATTTCCAAGGCAAAGCACGTTTCAGTAGGCTGAAACAAAATGGCGGCTTAAGAACCCAGCGAGGTGCAGTGGGCTGACCAAGATGGCGGTCCGCCATATTGGTAAGCCACCATATCGGGTTTTTATGGCGTAGCCTATAGGGTAAAGCCGTATAGAATAGTGTTTGTCCATCCGTATGTATGTATGTATGTCTACTCAAATGTATACCAATCAGAGCTGAGGATCTGGTCACAGGACAAGGTGATGTGATTACGTCTGATGTCATTATGGCGGCTGACTCTCCACACTCCGGTGTAGCGGTTCCCGCTGAATGTACACAATCGCCTTGCACCTGCCAGGACGCGGCCAGGGCGCGATCGCCATGCCGGGCTCGTCCGGACGGGCCCAGACACGCCTCTCCTGGGCATGCCCGGACTCGCTGTTCCCAGGCACGCCCGAACCTCCCGGGCACGCCCGGTCTCGTCTTTCCCGGGCATGCCCGCTCTCGCCTTTCCAGGGCTCGCCAAGAGCGCCCGGGCACGCCCAGCCTCGACTTGCCAGGCCGCGTCCAGGACGCCCGGGCATGTCCAGACTCGCCTTTCCAGGGCTCGCCCAGAGCGCTCGGGCACGCCCAGCCTCGACTTGCCAGGCCGCGTCCAGGACGCCCGGGCATGTCCAGACTCGCCTTTCCAGGACTCGCCCTTGACACCCGGGCATGCCCGGTCTCGGTTTTCCCGGGCAAACGCCCCGTCATAAATGTGTATATATATTGCTGCCCGATAAACGGGTTTGTCAGAATACCTGAGCTGTTTTGTTTCAATAAAGCAACTCGGACGAATTCCGTCTTTGGTCGCGTCAATTCTTTCGACTCGCGTTGGAGCGCAGCTCCTTCACTGGTGACCTACCGACATGGACACGGCAGTGACTCTTAAACTGCCTACCTTCTGGGAGGCTCACGCGGCTGTTTGGTTCGCCCAAGCGGACTCCCAGTTCGCCCTGCGAGGCATCACCGCAGACGACACCCGCTTCTACCACGTCGTGGCAGCGATCGGTTCCGCCACCGTGGCCCGCGCCCTGAGCCTCCTCGAGCACCCGCCGGCTGCTGACAAGTATGACGCGCTGAAGACGCTCCTCCTCGACGCTTTCGCCCTCTCACCGGCGGCACGCGCACGGCGCCTGCTCGACCTGCCCGAGCTCGGCGACACGCGCCCATCCGAGCGCATGGACTATATGCTCTCGTTGCTCGGTGAGCACTCTCCGGATTTTCTGTTCCGCGAGCTGTTCCTTCGCCAGCTGCCTCACCCAGTACGCCTCGCCCTGGCTGGCACGTCGATCACCGATCCCCGTGCCCTCGCCAGGGAAGCCGATAAGATCTCCTCGGCGGGCCAACACATCGGCGCGGCTACCTGGAGCCTGCCGCCGTCCGAGGCGACGCCCATGACGCCCGAGCGCCCTGCGCGGTTGGAGGCCTAACTGCCGGTGCAACTGGCGGCCGCCACGCCGCGCCGACCGCTTCCGACACGACGGCCGGGGCCTCTACCTGACCAGGCGTGGTGTTATTACCACACCAGGTTCGGACACAAGGCTCGGACGTGCCGACCCCCGTGCACTTTCGGCAAGTCAGGAAACGGCCGGGCCGGCGTTCATTCCCAGCCAATAGTGCCGGCCACTCGGGCAACTTGCTTTTTATTCCGGGACAAAGCATCCGGGTGGCGTTTCCTTTGTGACACCGGCGCCCAACTGAGCGTCATACCCGCCTCCGAGCAGGACAGGCGTGACGCCGTTTGCGGCCCCTCTTTGGTCACTGCTAATGGCTCGGCCATACGCACTTTCGGCCCGTGCGACGTCACCCTCTGCTTCGGCAGCCAGCGCTTTCAGTGGACCTTTGTGACCACCTGCGTCCCCATGGCTTTGCTGGGCGCCGACTTCCTCCGTGCGCACGGGCTGCTGGTCGACGTCAAACGACGTCGCCTTGTCAACGCCGAGACCTTCAGCTCCCTGGCGTGCACGATGAGCAGCTCCGCACCGACCGAACTGGCGTGCACCCTCCCGACGGCGAACGAGTTCGCTCGCCTGCTCGCGGAATTCCCAGCCCTCACGCGGCCGACGTTTTTGGCCGTCGCAGTGCGGCATGGGATCGAGCACCACATACCCACTACGGGCCCGCCGGTCTACGCCAGGGCCCGCCGCCTCGACCCGGCCAAGCTCGCCGTGGCAAAGGCCGAGTTCGACGCGTTGGAGCACCTCGGCATCGTGCGGCGCTCCAATAGCGCATGGGCCTCACCACTGCACATCGTGCCAAAGCCGGGGGGCGGATGGCGCCCGTGTGGCGACTACCGCCACCTCAACGACGCTACCACCCCCGACAGGTACCCGATCCCGCACATCCAGGACTTTTCCGCCCGTTTGGCGGGACGGGTCATATTTTCCAAAATTGACCTGATACGGGGATACCACCAGGTACCTGTCTGGGCGGCCGACGTCCCGAAGACGGCCGTCATCACGCCGTTCGGCCTGTTCGAATTTTTGAGGATGCCGTTTGGCCTCAAGAACGCGGCCCAGGCGTTCCAGCGCTTAATGGATGGCGTGCTGCACGACCTGCCATTTCTTTTCGTCTATCTGGACGACATCCTCGTCGCCAGCACGTCCCGCGCCGAGCACCTCCTCCACCTCCGAACACTGTTCGGTCGCCTCAGTGAGCACGGCTTAATTGTCAACCCGGCCAAATGCCACTTCGGCACGACGACCGTTGACATTTTGGGCCACCGCATCACCAAGACCGGGGCTGTGCCGCTGCCGACCAAGGTCGAGGCCATCACCACGTTCCCGCGTCCCCGTTCCATCAAGGCCCTACAAGAGTTCCTCGGCATGGTGAATTTTTATCACCGATTCGTGCCCCGCGCTGCTCAGCTCATGCGGCCCCTTTACGAGGCCCTCCGGGGCAAGCCGGCCAAGCATGACATCGTTTGGTCCGCGGCCATGGACGCGGCCTTCGCGAGCGCAAAACGGGCCCTCGCAGACGCGACGCTGCTGGCTCACCCGGTGCTCAACGCGCCCATCGCCCTCACTACGGACGCCTCCAACTACGGGGGGGCACCGTCCATGAACAATGGGTGGACGGGGTTTGGCAGCCACTCGCTTTTTTTCAGCCGGCAACTCCGGCTGAACGAGTTAAAATACAGCACGTTCGACCGCGAGCTGCTCGGTCTATTCCTGGCCGTTCGCCATTTCCGACACCTCCTGGAGGGCCGCCCGTTCACGGCTTTCGTCGACCACAAGCCGTTGGTCTACGCAATGGCCAAAGTCACGGAGCCGTGGTCGGCCCGCCAGCAGCGCCACCTCTCCGCCGTGTCGGAATTCACCATGGACATCCGGCACGTCGCCGGCAAAGACAACGCCGTGGCCGACTGTCTTTCTCGGGCCAGCGCGAACGCGGTCCACCTCGGCGTGGACTTCACGCTCATGGCGGCCGACCAGACCACCGACACCTCGGTGCAGGCCCTCCGGGCGGCGGACACGGGCCTCCGCCTGGCCGACATCCCCTTCGCGGGCACCGTCCTGCTCTGCGACATCTCCCAGGGCCAGCCTCGCCCCATCCTGCCCGTTTCCTGGCAGCGCCGCATCTTCGCCTCCATCCACGGCCTTTCTCACCCGGGACGGAAAGCTTCTCAGAAGCTGGTGTCGGCGCGTTTCGTCTGGTACGGCCTTCGACGGAACGTCCGCGACTGGGCCAACGCCTGCATGGCCTGCCAGCGGGCTAAGGTCCACCGCCACACCCAGGCCCCGCTAGCACCTTTCACCGTGACTGCACGGCGTTTCGACCACGTCCACGTGGACCTGGTGGGTCCCCTGCCCCCATCGCGGGGGTTCACCCACCTGCTCACCATGGTGGACAGGACCACCAGGTGGCCGGAGGCCGTGCCCCTCACCTCCACCACCACCGCCGACGTGGCGCAGGCGTTCATCGCCACCTGGGTCACGCGCTTCGGCGCACCGGCGGACATCTCATCCGACCGCGGCCCACAGTTCACGTCCGAACTTTGGGGCGCGGTCGCCCGCTCGTTGGGGGTCACGCTGCACCACACCACGGCCTACCACCCCCAAGCCAACGGGTTGTGCGAGCGGTTTCACCGCTCCATGAAGGCCGCACTCATGGCCGGCCTTCAGGACGACGGTTGGACCGACCGGCTGCCGTGGGTCCTTTTGGGCCTCTGCACGGCCCCCAAGGAGGACCTCCGGGCGTCCGCCGCCGAGCTCGTCTACGGCCAGCCGCTCCGCGTCCCGGGCGAGTTCGTGCCCGACGCTACCAGTCCCTGGTCCGCCGCACACCAGCGCTCGGACCTCCAGGAGGCCGCCCGACGATTTGCCCCTGTGCCAACGTCCCGCCACGGTGGCCCCCAGTCCTACGTCCCCCCGGCGCTTCGCACAGCGGAGTACGTCTTTGTGCGTCATGACGTGCACCGGGGCCACTCTGGCCGCCGTACGACGGGCCCTTCCGGGTCCTGCGACGGGGCGACAAGTCCTTCGTCGTCGACGTCGGCGGCCGGTCGGACCGGATCTCTTTGGACCGCCTCAAACCGGCGCACGTGGACGTCGACCGACCACCACGGTTGGCCCTTCCTCCGCGGCGAGGCCGCCCCCCGTCCACAGTTCCCCCCGCTCGACGACCCACCACCAGATCGGACCCCCCCCCCCCCCACAACCCTCCAGGGGTCGCTTCGGCCGGGTCATCCGGACCCCCCCATAAATTGACCCTGCCGGTGCAGGTCGATTCTGGAGGGGCGTGTGTAGCGGTTCCCGCTGAATGTACACAATCGCCTTGCACCTGTCAGGACGCGGCCAGGGCGCGATCGCCATGCCGGGCTCGTCCGGACGGGCCCAGACGCGCCTCTCCTGGGCATGCCCGGACTCGCTGTTCCCGCGCACGCCCGAACCTCCTGGGCACGCCCGGTCTCGTCTTTCCCGGGCATGCCCGCTCTCGCCTTTCCAGGGCTCGCCCAGAGCGCCCGGGCACGCCTAGCCTCGACTTGCCAGGCCGCGTCCAGGACGTCCGGGCATGACCAGACTCGCCTTTCCAGGGCTCGCCCAGAGCGTCCGGGCATGCCCGCTCGCCTTTCAGGGCTCGCCCAGAGCGCTCGGGCACGCCCAGCCTCGACTTGCCAGGCCGCGTCCAGGACGCCCGGGCATGTCCAGACTCGCCTTTCCAGGACTCGCCCTTGACACCCGGGCATGCCCGGTCTCGGTTTTCCCGGGCAAATGCCCCGGCATAAATGTGTATATATATTGCTGCCCGATAAACGGGCTTGTCAGAATACCTGAGCTGTTTTGTTTCAATAAAGCAACTCGGACGAATTCCGTCTTTGGTCGCGTCAATTCTTTCGACTCGCGTTGGAGCGCAGCTCCTTCACCGGCATTTTAATTTCCAATTTTGTTCAGGCTGAACCTCACCTTCGGGCCACTTCGGACAAATTAAGCCCAGGTTTCTTAATACAGTAGTGTATCGTGTCTGTAGTATCGTTTTCATAATAGTAATAATAATAATATCGTAAATATGACCACAACACTTTGATCCCAATGTCGTGAATATAAAGTTAATGGATTGAAGCGATGTATGGTTCATGAATCAATGATAAGCGGTGTATGGTACTAACAACCACGGAAGTTGTTAGTACCGTACACACGCCTCGGTTTTTTGATATCATGTTATTAACCCAATCCTTCTGGGGTGTATATATTACAGTAGATCTTCCCTCAGTTCTGTAAGTAAAACGTACCTCATGGATGTCGGGTTTCCCTCAAATTTCTTTGTTTAATGTTATAAACAGCATTAGCGACTGTTTAAAAAGCTAATCATACGTGTTTGTGGTTATAATATTTTACAAGCCCAGCTACGCCGCTGTTAGACTTTCAGTCTTTTTTTCTAATGAGCACCTCGTTAGTCATCTTCAAAAAGGATGTTATAACACACCCAAACACACAGTTTTCATCCTAGTAATCTGTTGGAGGTCCAGGTGTATGCATGCAAAGTTTGGGACCGCTAGGTTTCATGGTTTTGGAGTTATGAAGGAGACAAACGGACGGACGGATGGATGGACGAACACTGCCTTTCACTATTTATGATATATATACTATATCTCTCTCCTCCCTCTTCCTCCCCTCCCCTCACATTCCCTTTTCCTCCTCCCTTCCCCCCCCCCCTCTCCTCCCCCTCCCATTGCCCTTTCGCCCACCCTGCTTTCTTCCCCCTTCCCTTACCCCCTCCCATCATAAGACCAATAAGGGTGAAACCAGGTCGGTAACTGAGTTTTCCATGCACTTGTGACAGTATCGGAAATAACATATTGTTGATTTGTCTCTGTGGGATGGCTTTTACAGAGTTTCGCAGACAATGTGGACATTGTGGTGGTGACGTCAAGGTGTTCGGTCATAGGTTGGAGCACTAATTATATATTATTATTGGAGCACTAATTGTGTCATGTCATAGGGTTAGTGTACTTTTTTGGTTAAATGTAATATTTCTGACTGCAAACATCCTGACTGGTGAGCAGCAGGGCAGAGACAATGAGTTCGCGTGGCCGGCGATACTTGTTGCTAACGGGTCGTGCAGCACCTGCTGTGGTGAGACTTGATATGTGCCTTGCTGCCTCGCCAAGTTAGGGGGTACGACATATGAAAGGAGACACTCAAAAAAGCTTTGTTCATGAAAAAACGCGTTTATTTTTTATGAGAGAGCAATTAATTCCTTAAGGTCTATGTAAACACAGGAAAGGCGTCCCTTATTGAAATGTTCTAAAGTCATTGCGCTTCCCTTGAACGTCCGGCCTTGTTCAGAGTACTAGATCATAAGAACACTGAAAGTTCGATATAATTAAATAATGGCATGCTCTCTTGGTCCAAATACTGTCATACCTTATTAGTTGGGACCTTGATTACTTGTCTCATTTGTCACTTTCAATCATCGTAAAGATTGTTGTTGGCAAGAAGGAGCTAATTCTCAAAAACAGTTATTTTCTGGGGAACACAAAATAGGATGGTTATGTCATCATTTATGGACTAAATCCCAGCTATCCTTCCAGAAAGTTGACCAAAGTCCCAATTACAGTGTCAAGTCAACAATGGTTGTGATTTAAGTGAGTTTGTTATTATTTGGCAAGTAGCCATGGAATTGCAAACCTCTGAGATTCCAATTATGAACACAGTTATTGAAAGAGTTTCAGCAAAATAGTACATTGTAAGTGGATGCAGAGCTACAACAAAAAATAATAAGGACAATGATAATATGCCTCCTATCCCAAGGTATATTGCGCTGGGAGCTTATAAATGGGTTCGTTCAAGATTGAATCTGTGCCTCAAGTGATACGTTGTCATGCTCAAATTGCAAAACAGTGGCCACAGAGTCAATTAAATAGAGTAAGCTCTGACAGATCCGAAATTATCCTTGTATCAAGTAACATTATGTTTATGAAGATAGAAACACAATGTATTTATTACTCCAGTGTCTTACATGGATATGATTGCATGTTTTATGAAACAGAACAATGTACTCAGTGTGTCGTTGGTTGTTATTTCCATATGCGGGTTTCAGTAGGTGGAAAGGAGCATTCCCAGGTCTTAAAGTATCCATCGTGTGTGTATATATATATATATATATATATATATATATATATATATATATATATATATATACATATATACAGTGCATTCAGAAAGTATTCAGACCCCTTCACTTTTTTCACATTTTGTGATGTTGCAGCCTTGTGCTGAAATCGTTTAAATTCATTTTTGCCCACATCAATCTACACTCAATACCCCATAATGACAAAGAGAAAACAGGATTTCAGAATGTTTTGCAAATTTATTAAAAAGAAAAACTGAAATATCACATTTACGTAAGTATTCAGACCCTTTGCTATGACACTTGAAATTTAGCTCAGGTGCCTCCCATTTCTCTTGATCATCTTTGAGATATTTCTACACCTTGATTGGATTCCACCTGTGGTAAATTCAATTGAATGGACATGATTTGGAAAGGCACACACCTGTCCATATAAGGTCTCACAGCTGACAATGCATATCAGAGCAAAAACCAAGTCATGAGGTCGAAGGAACTGCCTGCAGAGCTCAGAGACAGGATTGTGTCGAGGCACAGATCTGGGGAAGCCTACAAAAAAAAATGTCTGCTGCATTGAAGGTTCCCAGGAGCACAGTGGCCTCCATAATTCTTAAATGGAAGAAGTTTGGAACAACCAGGACTCTTCCAAGAGCTGGCCGGCCGGCCAAACTGAGCAATCGGGGGAGAAGGGCCTTGGTAAGAGAGGTGACCAAGAACCCGATGGTCACTCTGGCTGAGCTCCAGAGATCCTGTGTGGAGATGGGAGAAACTTCCAGAAGGACAACCATCACTGTAACACTCCACCGATCTGGGCTTTATGGCAGAGTGGCCAGATGGAAGCTTCTCCTGAGAAAAAGGCACATGCCACCACACCTGGAGTTTGTAAAAAGGCACGTGAAGGATTCTGAGAGCATGAGGCAAAGTATTATGTGGTCTGATCAGATGCAAATTGATATCTTTGGACTGAATGCAAAGTGCTGCATCTGGTGGAAACCGAGCACAGCTCATCCCCATCTAACACCATCTCTACCATGAAACATGGTGGTGGCAGCATCATGCTATGGGGATGCGTTTCAGTGGCAGCGACTGGGAGACTTGTAAGGATAAAGGGAACAATGAATGGAGCCAAATACAGGGAAATCATTGAGAACTGCTTCAGAGTGCAAAAGACCTGAGACTGCGGTGAAGATATACGTTCCAACAGGACAACGACCCAATCATACAGCCAAAGCAACACTGAAATGGCTTCAGAGCAAGAATGTGAAAGTCCTTGAGTGGCCCATCCAAAGCCCAGACTTGAATCCCATTGAGAATCTGTGGAAAGGCCTGAAGATTGCTGTTCACTGATGCTCCACATCTAACTTGACAGAGCTTGACCCAATCTGCATGGAAGAATGGGAGAAGCTCCCCAAATCCAGATTTGCAAAGCTGATACAGAGACTCAAAGCTGTAATTGCTGCCAAAGGCGCTTCGACGAAGTGTTGACTCAGGGGGTTGAATAGTTATGTAAATTACATATTTCTGGATTTCATTTTTAATTGCTTTGTTAAAACTTCTATTTAAAAAATTTCCACTTTGATATTATGGGGTATTATTTGTTGGCATTTTCAATTCAGGCTTTAATAACCCAATAAAATGTGAAAAGTCAAGGAGTGCGAATACTTTCTGAGAGCACTGTATAAACACTTTGAGATTTTTTTTCCCGCTGCTCAAATGTGAGTTGATTATTTCCTATATTGATCAGTCAGAGGTTCCCTTGCAAAAAATATGAATGTTAATTGTTTGCCTTAACTTTATTATGCAGAAATTTTCATACAAATTAATCATACCATCTACAAAAATACAGTACTTTATTTTAAAGTGTTCATATACTGTTCTGATTCACCCTGCGCACACACACAGAATAGTTCTCCAATCTTTTTCTTGCGATTAACATGTGCAACGTTTTCGCAGTCATTGCAAGCCAAACCAAAATGCAATTTGTGTGTCCACCTGCCTTCATCAAGCTTATAGATTACTCGTTCTGGTTTAACGGATCCGATAACATTATACCTGGAAGGAGCTCATGGAAATTGGTCATTGGTCACCACATTCAATCAATATAAAGATCAAACCTCATGCAGTGTGTGGGGAGGCAAGCTTTGGGCTCAGATAGGAGGAGAAAAGGGAATCATCAGTGTGAACACAAAATTGATTTATTCTGTTGATGTCAATGTAACATTTCTTCAAAGTTTGTGGTTCAAAGTTAAAGCATACAAACATTTCATGTTCCATTAATTGTTACGTCATTTCTAGGGTGTTGCAGGGCCGTTATTCAATCAATTGAATAAGGGCTTGTGCAATTTTGATCCTTTCCTTTGTGAGGGACACCACTGTTCTTCTGAAGTGCCAAACTTCTGAAAAGAGCATGCTTACCAGTTACCACCACTGTGCATAACCAAATCACACCCACAGAATATACAGTACTGTGCAAACGTTTGGGTTATTCCAATGATACTCATACTTTAGAGTAATATATACGTATATACGTATACAGTATATATATATATATATATATATATATTGTTGCGGTTTTGAGAACCCAGCACAGGTAACATCATTAAAGGTTAAAGGTTGCACCCCATAGATAGGCCAAAAGCAACACGTAGGTCACCTTAGGGCGATAGTTATTTCTTAGTATGTTTTTAGATAAGGCCATTCCCAATCGTTGCATTTGCGTTGCGTAAAACAAATAAGAGTAGGCCCCTCGTCCATTTTGCAGCCTCCCTTCCATCGACGCCATTAAACGCTAGCCAGTCTGTAATTGCCCTCGCCCTTTAGCCTGCCAGCAGCCTTCGCAACCTCGCTGGGCTTCCGCTCAAACCAGCCCAAAAGCCACGAGGTGAGGCCCGAAAAGGGGGTGGAGCGCAAGGGTGGAGGTGTGGCCACGTCAAGCAGCCATCAAGGCAGAGCCGGAGCCCACACCAGCCAATCAGGGCTGAGGTGACATCGCCTGACAGGGTGTGGCTGGACATTCGAGAGGGTTCGCTGGGCGTGGTAATATAACCCCTTGCGTGATGCCCCCACCTCAGTTATGAGCGGGGAGAGAGAGGCGCTTGACCTGAACGTGTGCTGAGTTATGAGGGGAGGGCTTGAGTGATGAACATTGTACCTGAGTTATGAGGGGAGGACTGAACAGAGTTGAGTTATGAGGAGAGAGAGGGCTTGAACAGATCCCAAAACAACGTGTGCTGAGTTATAAGGAGGGACGCAGCTGCAATCATTGAGGTGTAGTTGTGTTCTGAGCAAGAGTTATGAACCAGAAGGACTGATTGGAAGGAGCGCATTCAGAAGGACTTGAGGGGGCGAGCGCGTTGTGCGAAAGAACTTGTACGATTGGCGTTGAAGGACATTTGTTGGAGGCACGCGCCATTGTGAAGGGTTTATCGGGGATCACCGGTTGAGAATTCGGCTTGGGCTTGCGGTAAACAAAAATCCAAATGCCCGTATTCCTATTACATACGCGGCCAAGAGCCACGAAGTCACCGATAGCCCAGCTTACCATTTCCCCGATATGATTGTCTGCTCGCGCCTACGCTACGCGGAGAGCTGCCTGCCGTCCACCATCGTCTGCTGGTACGGGTCGAGGACCGGGACGAGCTGTGAGCGCCATCGCCGGATCCTCAACCCGACCATCTGCATCCCCGCATGAGTCTGAGACTGAGTCTGAGAGCGAGCGGGCAAGAGTCCAGGGAATAAGTTAAGACTGAATAAGGCTGCCCTGTGTCCTTTTTCTTCCTCTTTCTTGAACATCCTTTCTTTTCCTCTTCTAATTGTACAAATTGTGAATAAACCACCTGTTCTTCCTGGTTTCCTCTTGATCCGACCGTCTAAGTCATTTCTCCATTGGGTAACCGTGGCACGATCCCAACCGCTATAATGGGATTCGTACCTGTTAACAGCTCGGATCACAGATTGCTATCCGCTCGGCATATTCCATCAATATCCGTGATTCGGGTGGGAGTTATTTCCTCGTTTCCGGTCAGCGTTAGTACGTAGGTAATAGCGAATCCCTAGTCCTAAAAACCCTACCTAACGCTGCCCGGGAAGGACGTTATAACCCCCAGGATCTTGTCGGCTAGTAAAAAGGACAAGGGGATTAATCCCCCCTTGATAAAGGAAAGGCCAACGTTTTGAGATCCGCAACAATATATATATATACACTACCGGTCAAAAGTTTTAGAACACCTCAATATTTCCAGTTTTTATTGAAATTTACGCAGTTTAATGTCCAGTGAATAACCTGAAATGGTACAAAGGTAAGCAGTACACTGCTCGAGGTTCAAAAAGGTTTAGGTTAGCAAAAATGGGAAAATAATGTAATTTGCAAAGTTCTATTGTAAAAAAAAAAAAAGCCTTCTTCACGGAACAAGTAATGGATGAACAACTTACAGCTGTTCTGCAGCAACGTGAGTAAATTAAGCCTTGAAAGTTGATGCAAACAATTCCTACAGGTGTCCCAACCTCTGCTGATTACTTGATTACAAACCCCCTGTCTGTATAAAAGCAGTATTGGAACAGACTGTTATTACACCCTCTGAAGCATTATTTGGACAATATTGCACTGCAGGAAGTAGTATATTGGAAACTGGAGGAAACTCTGACAGGAAGAGGGCTGGCAGACCCAAAGCGACAACAGAATCAGAAGACAAGTTTCTGAGAGTCAACAGCTTGCGTGATAGGTGGCTCACAGGACAACAGCTTCAAGCACAGCTTAACACTGGTCGAAGTAAGCAAGTCTCAGTTTCAACTGTGAAGAGAAGACTTCGAGCTGCAGGTTTGACAGGTCGAGTGGCAGTAAGAAAGCCATTGCTAAGATGGCAAAATAAGAAAAAGAGGCTTGCCTGGGCCATGAAGCACCACCAATGGACTACTGAAGACTGGAAGAAGGTCTTATGGACCGATGAATCAAAATTTGAAATCTTTGGTTCATCACGCAGGGTTTTTGTATGCCGTCGAATAGGTGAAAGGATGGTTCCTCAGTGTGTGACACCAACTGTCAAACATGGAGGAGGAAGCGTGGTGGTCTGGGGCTCTTTGGCTGGATCCAGAGTCGGCGACTTGCACAGAGTGACTGGCACACTGAACCAAAAGGGCTACCACAATATTTTGCAGCGCCATGCAATACCCTCTGCTATACGCCTAGTTGGTCAGGGGTTCATCCTATAGCAAGATAATGACCCTAACCACACCTCCAGGCGATGTCAAAACTACCTTCGAGGAAAAGAACAAGACTGGAGGCTTCAAATCATGGAATGGCCAGCACAGTCTCCAGACTTAAACACCATTGAGCTGGTTTGGGATGAACTCTACAGAAGGGTGAAAGCAAAGCAACCTACAAGTGCAACACATTTATGGGAACTTCTGCAACAGTGTTGGGAAGAACTTCCCGAACAATATTTGATTTCCATTGCAGAAAGAATTCCACGAGTGTGTTCGGCGGTTATATCTGCAAAAGGTGGCTACTTTTCTGAGTCAAAAATTTAAATTACATTTTGTGAAACAAAATGATTCTATGATTTCTTTTTTTATCTCTAATTGTTTATTTGTTCTTTGCTTAATTTCAGAGTACATTGAGACGCAGTTTAATAACTGCGTAAATTTCAATAAAAACTGGAAGAATTGAGGTGTTCTAAAACTTTTGACCGGTAGTGTATATATATGGTATATACATTCACGGGAAAAAGTAAGTACACCCCATGTAAAGTTTTGACTTTTTCAACACAGCTATTTGATCTTCATTTCAACAATATTGACAGATAAAGGTGATATAATATAACAAATATCATGAAACATTTACATTTTGAAGTCCATTGTATAATTTAAATAAACATAAATGCAAATTTCGCATGTGGAAAAAGTAAGTACACCCTTGGCTCTAATAGGTGGTATTGCCCCCTTTGGGAGAAACAACCTCAAGTACGCGTTTCTTATAACTGTCTACCAGTCTCTGACATCGACTGGGAGAAATTTTTGCCCACTCCTCCATGCAGAATTCTTTCAGCTGTGCGATGTTTGAGGGGTTTCTTGCATGCACAGCTCGTTTCAAATCCTGCAACAACATCTCGATGGGATTTAAATCCGGGTTTTGACTTGGCCATTCCAGAACCCTCCATTTCTTTCTTTTCAGCCATTCCTTGGTGGATTTGCTGGTATGTTTAGGGTCATTGTCATGTTACAAGGTCCACCTTCGGTTGAGCTTCAACTTTCCGACAGATGGCCTCACATTATCCTCAAGCACCCTCTGGTACAAATAAGAATTCATCGTGGATCTATGATGGTGAGCTGCCCAGGCCCTGATGCAGCAAAGCTGCTCCAAACCATAATATTTCCACCACCATGCTTTACAGTTGGTATCAGGTTCTTGTGGTCAAATGCTGTCTTTGGTTTTCGCCAAACATGTCTTCTGGTACTGTGGCAAAATAGCTCTACCTTTGACTCATCTGTCCAGAGCACATTGTTCCAGAAGTGCTGGTCTTTGCCTCGGTGTTCATTGGCAAACTTTAGTCTTGCCCTGAGGTTCTTTCTGGACAGCAAAGGTTTCCTCCTGGCACACCTCCCATGTAGATCAAATTTGTGCAGCCTCTTTCTAATGGTAGACTCGTGCACTTTGACATCAACAGTGGCAAGAGCTACCTGTATGTCCCGTGATGACATTCGGGGGTTCTTAGAAACTTCTTTCAGCATATTGCGGTCTGCTCTCGGGCTTAACTTGCTGGGGCGGCCTGGCCTGAACAAGTTGGCAGTTGTTTGGAATCTTCTCCACTTGTAGATGATCTTCCAGACAGTCGAATGATTGATTTCAAATTGTTTGGAGATCTTTTTAAATCCCTTCCCAGACTCGTAGGCATCTATAACCTTCTTTCTGAATGCCTCAGAGAGCTCTTTTGATCTAGGCATGGTGACGCCGCACACTTCAAAAACAAAGAGCAAACCAAACTAAATGTCTGAGGTTTAAATATGACAGGTTCCTCCAAGATCCTCTCTAACGATGTTCTAATCATTTGCACCTGAGCTGGTGCACCTGATTCTAATTTTAGGTATTTGAAGTAGTGATAAATGTAGGGGTGTACTTACTTTTTCCACATGCGAAATTTGCATTTATGTTTATTTAAATTATACAATAGACTACAAAATGTAAATGTTTCATGATATTTGTTATATTATATCACCTTTATCTATCGATATTGTTGAAATGAAGATCAAATAGCTGTATGTTGAAATATGTTGAAAAAGTCAAAACTTTACATGGGGTGTACTTACTTTTTCACGTGACTGTATATATACAGTGCATTGAGAAAGTATTCAGACCCATTCCATTTTTTTGTCCCCCGTCGCTCAGCGGAGCGAAAGGGGGACTATGGCTTTCCCCTCCGTCCGTGTGTCTGTCCGTCCATCCGTCCGTCCGTGCGTGCGGGCGTGCGTGCGTGCGTAAGCGAAGGACCGCATTCGAATTTGGTCTGTGGGTGCAACCCACGTCAAAATCCAAGATGGCCGCCGCCATGTATGTCTGAACCTTGTGAGATGAATATCTTGAAAAATAAGCGAAGTACCAACTTCTAATTTGGTGTGTGGGTGTATCTCGGCAAAAGGACGAAAGCTATTGAAAATTGGGTCGCCACGTCAAAATCCAAGATGGCCGCCACCATATATATGTCTGCAACTTGTGAGCGAAATATCTCGAAAAATAAGCGAAGTACCAACGTCTAATCTGGTGTGTGGGTGTATCTAGGCACAAGGAAGAACGCTGTTTAAAATCTGGTCGCCACGTCAAAAGCCAAGATGGCCGCCGCCATGTATGTCTGAAACTTGTGAGATGAATATCTTGAAAAATAAGCAAAGTACCAACTTCTAATATGGTGTGTGGGTGTATCTCGGCATAAGGAAGAAAGCTTTTGAAAATTGGGTCGCCCCGTCAAAATCCAAGATGGCCGCCACCATATATATGTCTGAACCTTGTGAGCGAAATATCTTGAAAAATAAGCGAAGTACCAACTTCTAATCTGGTGTGTGGGTGTATCTAGACACAAGCAAGAACGCTGTTTAAAATTGGGTCGCCACGTCAAAATCCAAGATGGCCGCCGCCATGTATGTCTGATGCCATGTATGTCTGAACCTTGTAACCTGCATATCTTGAAAAATAAGCGAAGTACCAACTTCTAATCTGGTGTGTGGGTGTATCTAGGCATATGGAAGAACGCTATTGAAAATTGGGTCGCCACGTCAAAATCCAAGATGGCCACCGCCATGTATGTCTGAACATTGTGAGATGAATATCTTGAAAAATAAGCGAAGTACCAACTTCTAATCTGGTGTTTGGGTTTATCTCGGCATAAGGAAGAAGGCTGTTGAAAATTGGGTCGCCACGTCAAAATCCAAGATGGCCGCCACCATATATATGTCTGACCCTTGAGATGAATATCTTGAAAAATAAGCGAAGTACCAACTTCTAATTTGGTGTGTGGGTGTATCTCGCCATAAGGAAGAAAGCTATTGAAAATTGGGTTGCCACGTCAAAATCCAAGATGGCCGCCACCATATATATGTCTGAACCTTGTGAGCGAAATATCTCGAAAAATAAGCGAAGTACCAACTTCTAATCTGGTGTGTGGGTGTATCTAGGCACAAGGAAGACCGCCATTGTAAAGTGGGTCGCCACATCAAAATCCAGGACGGCCGCCACCATATATATGTCTGAACCTTGTGAGCGAAATATCTTGAAAAATAAGCGAAGTACCTCCTGGTGTGTGGGTGTATCTTGGCATAAGGAAGAACGCTATTGAAAATTGGGTCGCCATGTCAAAATCCAAGATGGCCGCCTCCATGTTTGTCTGACCCTTGTGAGCGAAATATCATATCATAGCATGTTTTCTGCGTGTTCCACTTTGTCAACTCACATCACTTCCCCGACGGGGGACCTAGGCGTAACGCTTGTCACACTTTGTTATGTTGCAGCCTTTTGCTGAAATCGTTTAAATTCATTTTTTCCCTCATCAATCTACACTCAATACCCCATAATGACCAAGAGAAAACAGGATTTTAGAAAGTTTTGCAAATTTATTAAAAAGAAAAAACTGAAATATCACATTGCTATAAGTATTCATACCCTTTGCTATGACACTTGAAATTTAGCTCAGGTGCCTCCCATTTCTCTTGATCATCTTTGAGATGTTTCTACACCTTGATTGGAGTCCACCTGTGGTAAATTCAATTGATTGGACATGATTTGGAAAGGCACACACCTGTCTATATAAGGTCTCACAGCTGACAATGCATATCAGAGCAAAAACCAAGCCATGAAGTCGAAGGAACTGCCTGCAAAGCTCAGAGACAGGATTGTGTCGAGGCACAGATCTGGGGAAGCCTACAAAAAAATTTCTGCATTGAAGGTTCCCAAGAGCACAGTGGCCTTCATAATTCTTAAATGGAAGAAGTTTGGAACAACCAGGACTCTTCCTAGAGCTATCCGCCCGGCTAAACTGAGCAATCGGGGGAGAAGGGCCTTGGTAATAGAGGTGACCAAGAACCCGATGGTCACTCTGGCTGAGCTCCAGAGATCTTGTGTGGAGATGGGAGAAACTTCCAGAAGGACAACCATCACTGCAACACTCCACCGATCTGGGCTTTATGGCAGAGTGGCCAGACAGAAGCCTCTCCTCAGTGAAAGACACGTGAAAGCCCACTAGGAGTTTGCAAAAAAGCACCTAAAGGACTCTCAGACTGTGAAAAACAAGATTTTGTGGGCTTTCATGTGTGGGTAGCTCCACCCATTCTGGAACAGGCTTCAAAAACAAATATCCACCATTTTGTTTACTCGCATAGCTTTGAGGCCACTTTTGTTAGGCCTGTGGTGTCTTGCTCTCTCTCAGTTTTATTTCAACTCTAATTCGATATGTCATTTCATTTTTCAGTCGCTAACATGGTTTTAGGCTGGGTTGAAAAAAAAAACGGGAAGAAAATTCAATGAAATTTACGGTTTATAGAACGAAATGCATTTTCAAAGGCCTGTAACATAAAGTTCATGGAGTCTGCCTCACGGCTTTATCTCGACTCTAATTTACCATCACAATTGCTGGGTGGTTCAAGTCTCAGTTTCAGCTAAAGTTGAGAAAATCGGCAAAATGTATTCCAACAGCCGTTTTGAATGTGTTGACTGTTATGTGGGCATGGGGAAGGAGAGAGGAAAATGAAAGAGGGGAATGGGCGAGGGGAATGGGAGAGGGAAAGGAGAGAGGAGAAGGAGAGGAGAGAACATTCCCAGGACTTTGTTATTTATATTATTACTTCGTAAAAGTACAGCAACTGAATACTGAATTTCGGGATCGAACCGAAGTCTAATTATATTTTTCCATGTTCCTGGGGGTGTATACACAGTGTTTGTTCAAAGTGAGTCAACTCTTTTCCAACCATAGAATGAAACAATACAGTACTTCAAAAATGTACATAATAATGTAAACCAACTATGGAATACAATCGTTATTAATAACGTTTGGTTTTAATCTATTTTTACTTTGTAAAGCGAAACGTTTTCGATACATTCAAGTTTCAAAATGAAAGAAGAATCATGGCTCCATAGGCCTACGATGCATTTTAATACTGAATCAACACGTCTTCGATCATAAATTACTTTTTGAAGAAACAAAGGTACATTTTGATTACAACTCAAGCAAAGGGAACCAGGTAATGCCTGCTTTGTTCGGAGCGATTATACACCGCCCAAAGAAGATGCGTTTCATAGCTACAGGAAATAAAATCGTGAAATCTTTAATAATTTTTTTTTTGGTATTCCCACGAGTTCCGTGTGTATGTGACCCACTTCCCCATGTGTGTGTGTGTGTGTGTGTGTGTGTGTGTGAGACCCACTCCCCCCCCCCCCCCATGTGTGCGTGTGTGTGATCCTCCCCCCCCCGTGTTTGTGTGTGCATGTGACCCACCCCCCCCCCCCATGTGTGTGTTTCCCACTCTCCCCCCATATTCATATTCCCATATTCTCACAAGCATGTAATCTAATGTATCAAGCATGTAAAAAGCATGTATATGATGGTCTTACGGATCTTTAAAGGCTGAGGTGGTGGATGAAAATACCCTTCGGACAATCCCTGGGTCGGACTTGGTCTGTGTGTCAAATTTGGTGGTTGTTGGCCCAGCGGTCTTTGCAAAAAGCACGAACAAACAGACACAGACATCCGCCAATTTTTATTGATTAGATGGTGAGTTGAGTCTGGTTTGGGATTATTTAAAATTTCCCGGTTTTTTCCCGGTAGCATGGGAACTCTACTCCTGGGATGTCCCCATGGAGTACTGAGCCACCGTATCATCATGGAAACCAAGCAGCTTAAGCACTCAATCTGCACTCAAACAAAATGGTTGATAAGGAGCGGCTGGCTTGGCAAGCGCCAGCAAGCTGATGGTAACTAAACACATTGCTGGACATCTCGACAGCAAACATTACACTTTACATACAAAACGCCGACAAAAGGAGAGTTTTCTTTTTAAATAAAGACTTTTAACTATTAATTATGACTATTTTCCTTGTAATAAAAACATACCTTGTCCAGTCTTCAACGTGGTCTCTACTTTTTAAAATGTACATAACCTCGGAGTTCAGACAAACTCGCTGATGTTGAGTGTACGAAAGTGGACATGTACATTTCATGTAACATTAAAGTAGACGTGTACATTTCAAAGTGTACGTGGACATAACTTCTCTGAAATATACATGTACATAATAACTTGTAAAAGAAAAAGTAAAAACAAAATCTCTCGGGAATTTCCCCGGCCTCCCAAATAATTAATTAAATACACATGAGGCATTTCACTTCCAAGCCGATTTTCGTTTTACTTCACATATGTGAATAACATGTCCATGCTCATGTGAAATACAGTTTGAAATGTCAGACAAAAACCAAACATGTTTTTTTATGATGAAAGACCACTATTTTCTTTCCTCTGAATTATGAGAACTAACGGTACCTTATTTGGGCCGTGTATATTACACTGCAGCCATGATCACTCCAAACAAAACATGCATTACCTCGTTTCTTCTGCATGAGATGCAATCAATTGTTTCCTCAAAACAGTACCAAAGATATGTATACATTTATTTAATGATAGAAGGCGCATTGTTGAGACTTCAAATGTACACCAGAGTCTGATGAAGCCAAAGAGCTATGTGGAGAGAAGAAAATGGTGGCGATTTCTGGCCCACTGGCGTCGCCTGGATAATGGGCTAAAAACCTAAATTGATATCTAGCACCAGGTTGGTGATGCTTGCCTATAATCATACAGCTTCTATTTATTATATACCTTCTATTTATAATGTAAGTGTCAAAAGTGTCAAAAGGGTCTTAAATTGTCCAAATGGTCTTAAAAAGACAATAGGTCTGAAAATTGTCAAAGAAGGTGTATATGTCTCAAAAGGGTCGACATTGGTATGAAGGGGTCTAAAGGGTGTAAAGGTCTAAGGGGTGTAAAGGGTCTAAAGGGGTCGAAGGAGTGTAAAAGGACTAGGAGGATTAGGGGTGTCAAGGGTCTCTGTAAACTACAGCCATTGGAAACTTATTAACCTTATTAACCCTAGTTAAAAGTGCACCAATTGTCCCCATTACCCGAGATCATCACGACTTAATTAAATGAGATACTCAACATCTGTTTTGTTGTCAGACCATCAGACCATGTCAGACCATCTATATTTTGAGTGTATATTTAGAGGATGTATATTTGGAGGTGTATATTTAGTAAAGTTAGCTAAGTCGTAACCTTTTTTCGACAAACTTTTTTTTTCACCAGAGAGTTGTGTTCTAAGATGAGCAGTAAAATTACCTTTAAATCGATGCATAGGTTGTCGTTGTACTATTTCCGGTTTTTGAATAATTAGCGCATTTGAGGAGTCACGTGACTCCTTCTTCTTACCGATCATGGCAACGTCTTAATTAAGAGTTGTTTTTCACATCTGATAACATGTTTGATGATCGGAGCTCACCGTCTCACCAATTAAATGCATATCCAGTTTGAAATTCGAAAAAAATTGGGCTTTATATAAAGCTTTGTATGTATGGATCGATCCTCGGAGATCATGGTGACAGGTGATGGCTCGGGTATTTACAAATTATGAATTTAACAGTTTTAACAGTTTTAAAACCCCTATTTTGGTGTATCGTGGTAAAATGTGTAATTCTATAGAGTTTCGTTCCGATTAACCTTGGGAGCTCAGAGGAGTAAGTTCACAAACAAACAAACAAACAAACATTTCATATATAGAGGGTGAGTCAATGGAATGTGACGGTTTTCAGAAAGCAGCTGCAGCTAAAGGCACGCTGTGATGGGGAAAACCTTGTGTGTCACGTGATCTGAAAGTTACTCAGTTTTTCCTGTCAGTGTAGCGAGAGACAGTATGAAGAACTGGTCGGTGCCACAACGCCTGTTCACGGTGCCACCTGTTCGCAGTGCCACGCGGTCGGTGCCACAATGCCTGTAAGGGCATTTTTTAAAATGCAAATCGGTAGTGCAGGTGCAGAGAAGATTTAGACGTGAGTTTGGTGTTGCACAATTTCCTCTTGTAACATTATTTTGAAGTGGGTGGAAAAATTCAATAACACTGGCATGTTTGTGATCACTTTGTTGGCAGTGCATAATGGTCCGCACACCAGAGGACATTGGGAGAGTTAGGGAAGCGGTGTTGCGGAGTCCAACTGGCTCTGCCAGGCATCAATCGGCTGCGTTGAACATATCGGTCGCGAGTGTTCGTCGTATTCCTGCACAATGACCTCCAATTTCATCCCTATCAAATTCAAACTGTGCAGAGTCTGAAAGAAATCGATAGAGTCGCTCGTCTGGAATTTTGTAAGCAGTTCATGGACATTTTGAATGAAAATCCAGCATGAATGTATCCGTTTTGGTGGAGGCCACTGAAAAGATGATATATATTTTTAATAAGTACAGATTCATAAATTGCATGGCACTGCTGTTTTTCAACTGAAAGCGTTTTGCTTTTTATTCAACCCAGTTCTCCACAATAACTCTTTAAAAACCGTCACATTCCATTTACTCACCCTGTGTGTATATATATACAGTGCGTATGCATATACAGTATATATACATATGTTATATACAGTATATATACATATTTACATACAATATATATATATATATATATATATATATATATATATATTGTTACGGACACGACTTATTAAGATGTTATGCTGGGCCGAGCGGAATGGCCGCCGTGTTCGCACAAGTTACCCGATTATACTCGAACGTTGGCCGAATCGCGCTACGCTAGATCAATGAAGGAAAGGACACAACGGCTGGGTTAAATGACACGACACCAGGGGTACAGTTCTCAAGACCTCCGGAGGAGGATATAATATGGGGTATGCAGAATGTTTAGATTACACGACACAAGAGGTACAGCACAGAAAGGTGGGCACTTATACACGGTCTTATCTTAGCCCCGACAGACCACAGACAAACGGGACAAGACTGACTCACACAGGGATTGATGGCAAGGAAGGGCAGAATCGATGGCTCAAGGTGCACCTTGGCTCAGGGGCAGAATCGACCCGGTCCGGTCCAAAGATGCGTGTAGGTATCGTCGCGCTGGAGGTGGCGTCCGTTCTTCTTCGTGGCTGGGGCGCATCTGACGTCACCTCCGTCTTCCTGCCCATATCCAGCGGGGAGTGACACGCCCTCGGCTCGTTAGCTCCGCCCCAGATGGAATCGGTCCGCCGCTTCTTATTGGGTGCGGGGGGTTACCGGGCTCCGCCCTTGACGAGGAGCTGACAGTCAGCCCCTGAGTGGTAACCCCGTCGGCGCACATGGTCAATGGCGGCTAACCAAGCCGGAGTGAGGACTCCGCTGTTGTTGTTGTTGGTGTTGTTGTTTCATGAGGAAGAGATGCGGGGAGGTATTGGGAGGTCCTAAACTTACTACTGGTGCCATACAATCACATTCTTGTGCAACGAAGAGTCAGAATTAATGGAAACGAGTCCTTAACTGACATAGACTAAGAATAACTAGCAAGATGTCCTATAGTTGTCTACGTGAGATGCCGTGAACCTGGGCACGACATTTAATGGGGGAAAAAGGGGAAGGTCGGTTCTACAGAGTGTTGTTTACAGAAAATGGGACTAGGGAATGGGGGATTGGGGATAGTTGGGGAGTATTGGGGAAATAGGGGAATATTTACAAGCGGATATGGATGGAGGCCAAATCCCATATCCGGAACAATATATATATATATATATATATATATATATATATATATATATATATATATATATATATATATATATATATATATATATATATATATATACAGGGGGCTGCAAAAGTAGGTATACAGTAATGAAAAACAAAACGTGCGCACAAAACGTATTTTATTGATTATACAAGCATATCAATAATAAACATATCAATAATAAACATATTAATCCCTCAAATGTTCAAACTGTTTGCCCCCGGCATTCACACACTCCACTAGTCGAGTGTGGACACCCATGCACACTCTGGCACAAAGGTCTTTATCAGCATCAATTTCCTGGCAAGCCTCCCGTATGAACTGAATCATGGCATCAACAGAACGTGGCTTGCGTGCGAAAACCCTGTCTTTTACACATCTCCAGAAAAAGAAGTGCATAGGGGTGAGATCCGGCTACTGGATACAGGATACTGGTATGAGATCCGGCTACTGGTATAATCCTTACTGTATACCTACTTTTGCAGCCCCCTGTATGTATGTATGTATGTATGTGTATATATATATATATATATATATATATATATATATATATATATATATATATATATATACAGACCTGGCATTTAATATGGAATATATTTTTTTTCTTGACTTGGGTTAACATTCTGAACTCAGTATATCAATCTGGTGAGTTTCTTTTACCCTTCGGTGATGTCTTTGTTGAAAGAACCATGTCACTGATTGCCTTTCGCAGCAAGAAGTCAATAACAGGATTATATCACAGGTGGCGTGACAAAATGTAAGGACAGGTACATTTGACGATTGGCTTCACAATCGGGTATATAAGGGTTGTTGCGTTCTGTATTAGTGGAAAACAACTGCTGCACGTCGACAAAAGTTATTGCCGCTTCCTCTGAAGATGGTCCGTCAACTTGACAATGCTGTTTGTCATGGAGTGGTGGCTTTACGAAATTCTGGCATGAAACAGCATGCTATTGCTCGGCAGTATGGCATCACTCAAGGTCAGGTGTCAAAGCTCCTGAAACGAAATGCTCAGAGGGGTGTCCCTACTCCAATACCGAGGCCAGGACGTCCCCGCAGAACCACAAGGAGGGATGATCGCCAGCTCCACCGGTTAGTCTGCAATGGCCGTACCAAGTCAGCTAATCGGCTTAGGGCTGAGTGGCAGCAACTGACAAATGTGCCTGTATCCAGAAGGCTAGTCAACCAATGACTGGTTTAAGCAGGCTATCGTGCCAGGCGTCCCCTGTGAAAGCCACGCCTGACCAGACAACACAGCCAGCGCCGATTGCCGTGGGCCAGAGAGCACCGTCAATGGCAGCCAGGACACTGGAATCAAATGACCTTCAGTGACGAGTCTAGATTTCTGGTCTATCGTCAAGATGGCCACGTCCGAGTGCGCAGACAAGTGCATGAAGCCCACAACGAAGATTGTATAGTACCAAGAGTCCAAGCTGGAGGTGGTTGGGTGACCGTTTGGGCTGCTTTTCATGCAGGGGGCAAAACTGACCTGGTTGTTCTGAATGGAAACCTGAACCAGTTCAAGTACAGGGTCATTCTGGAAGAAACATTGCTTCCATTTGCTCGTGCAGCCTTTCGAGGAAACTTTGTCTTCCAAGATGACAATGCACGGCCTCATCGTGCTCGCACGATCCAACACTTTCTTGCTGACCATGGTGTAGAGCATATGGAGTGGCCTGCCATGTCCCCGGATATGAATCCGATAGAGAACTTGTGGGCAGAATTAACGCGTCAAATCGACCACTTGGACCAGCAGCCCACCACTGTGCGTGAATTGCAGCAGGCTATTGTCACTGCATGGCAAGCGATTCCTGTCCAAACCTTGGCAAATCTCGTGAACAGCATGCCTCGACGTGTACGTGCTCTCCTGAATGCTCATGGGGGTTACACGAAGTACTGAACTGTAATTTTACTGTCCGTAATCGCAGTCGTAATTTAACTTTTGTTTTTGTTGAAAAAGAAATTGGCTAATGTGCAAAATAAAGAGATACTTCTGGAAAACGTACAGAAGTTTAACACAGTACTGTCCGTGAATTGAGTTCGATATCAGTTTACATCACTTTCAAGGATCAATTTATTTGCTTCGAAATGTCAAATGTGGTTTTTGTTTCTTTTAAAGGTCACATTAACAAAATCTAGAATAATTTCAACATAATTCCAATGAACTTTTGGTTCTAAGTCATCTTGAAAAGTAAGTTCACCCCCACAAAAAAAAATTCCATATTAAATGCCAAGTCTGTATATATATATATATATATATATATATATATATATATATATATATATATATATATATATATATATATATATATATATATATATATATACATACATATATATATATATATATATATATATATATATATATATATATACATACATATATATATATATATATATATATATATATATATATATATATACATATATATATATATATATATATATATATATATATATATATATATATATATATATATACATACATATATATATACACACAACAAACAAACAACGGGCATTTTAAGGCCATTTTCTCTGCTAGAGTGGGGGCTAGCCTATTTCATATATATGTATATTGTAACGGTTTTGAGAAGTGGGTAACGAATTTGAGAAGTGTAACGGTTTTTAAGAAGTGTAACAATTTTGGAGGAAGTGTAACGAATGTAAAAAAGTATGGTTTTGTTATGTGTAAACACCCTCGTAATGTAAATAATGGTCGCAGCCGTCCTCCTAGTTAATTCCATGAAACTTACACGCAGGTCACGATATATCTTTTTAAATAGTGTATTTCCTTATTCTATGTAGGCTAAATATGTGTTTCCCACTAGATTGACTTTGCATTGTATCAAACAAAATAAGCATAGGCCCTTGCAATTTCCCCAAACATCTCCGCTCTCCAAAGTTCCTTTAAAAAGGGTGCGAGTTGTGTTCAATCCCGCAAGCCGCCATTGCCCATGTGCTAATCTCGGAGAAGAAAGGCGTGTCTCCACCTCGGCATAGAGGGGAGGAGTGAGCCAACCCCACATGGCCAATCAGCACCGCGGTGAGCGACCCGGTAGGCATGCCCTCGCAGCCGGCGGCTTGATTCCGCCCCGAGTTATAAAAGCGACTGTAAGGGACTGCTTCAAGAGATGACCTGGGAGATGAGCGAAGAGGCGACACCAAGAGGAGCGGTGAGATGCGAAACGCTCCAAGCCAAAGAGGAGAGGTACTCGGAAAGGAAACCAGCTTTGGAGAGACGCGCTGAAAGGAGGGAGACGGCTCCACCAGAAGGAGAGGAGCAGGTGTGCCCGAGCCAGCGCGTGACGTCTAAAGCATCGGCAGCGGATACGCGACGAAGGGTTTTCCCGCCAAAAACCGCGAGGAATTGAGAGCTGCTGCCTCTGACCCTCCTCCCTCTCCAGCAATCCACCTCAAGCCCTACCTGCCTGCAATATCCCCCGAGTAAGTGTGAACGTCGTCTGTCCTACTCGTTGTCTTGGGATTAAGTAAAATGAATAGTGTAAGTTAACGATTCGCTGTGTGACTGCTTCTTCCATCCATTGCTTGTGTGTGTATAATAAATCTGTTCTTCCTCCGTACTCTGTCTTCTTCTCTTTTCATTCTCTTTCGGTCGCTTTAGAGGTTTCCCGATTGAATATCTGTGGTGCGATCTGGTCAATGTCGGGTGGAATCGGGTTCTAATCGGGGAGTAACTGTTCGGACGCGGTAATACCAACCGCTCGGTAAAAATAACATCTAAAACCGCGTCTGTAACAATTGGTTGTCAGGAGTTGGATTCGGACCTGGGACTAAATTTGTTAGGCCCAAATTTTGGAACACCAATTGTGTTATTAAGTAACAATTGGTGTCGGGGAGTGAGATTCGAGGCCCGAACCAAATTTTTAAAACGTGTAGAAAAATTTTTTGGTCAAAATTACGAGCTGACGAAATTTGTTTTGTTTTAAAGCAAAACCCGAATTTTGAGATCGCGCCATGGACAATCAAGGCGATCGGATGTCGGTGGGAGAGATAGACAGGGTGGAATCGACCCAGGACCTCGGGGAAATGTATGTGGAGGAAAGGGAGGAGGAGAAAAATAGCAATGTGGTTGCGGGGGTATCAGACGCGCAAAATGGCGCCTCGCACATGGCGACCGCGCCCGCGACCGTAGCAGCACCGCTGGTGGATTCGAACCTTTTTATGTTGCAAATGGGGGCCCTTATGGAGAGGCTAGAAGCAAAAATGGGGGTAATGGGAAACCAAATGGGGGTAATGAGGGACGAAGCGAGGGGTACCGGTGAGAAGTTAGACAATAATTTTGAGGGGTTAGACAACGGGATAAAAGAAGTAAAGAATGGGTTAACGGGGGTGGAAAATAGAATGGCTGCCCAGGAGAATCAGTTAGAGGGGGTGAAAAATGGGTTAATGGGGTTAGAAAATAGGATGGAGGACAAATTGCGGGAGATAGGGGAGCAATCCGCCCGAGAAATTAAACAAATGGGAGAGCAGATAGAGGAGGTAAAAATCGGGGTAGAAACCAAATTGGATGCTCAGAGGGATGAATTGGGACAGATGAGGGTGGCATCTACAAAAGAGACGGAGGAGATACGACGAGGTATAAGTGAGGAGGTTTCGGGGCTACGCGAGGAGGTAAAGCGAGGTGAAAAGCGTATGGAGAAAGAGGTGAGGAATAATACGGCTAGGTTACAGGGGGGAATAGAGGGTCTGACGAAGGGAGTAGAACAGCTGACAGTCGGACAAAGGGAACTAGCGGACCAAGTGGAAAAGAACACTGCAATCATCGGGGGTTTAAAAGCGACACAGAAGGACATTAAAAACGAATTAATAGCAACACAAAAGGAATGTCAGATGGTACATGAGGGGTTTGACGAAGAAGTTGGAGGAGGTGACAGAAGTAATGGAGACGAAGGACCGAGAGGTGAGGACGCACATAGAAACGGTTAAGGTGGCGTTAGAGGAAGAGATAGAGGGGGCGCACTGGGAGATGAAGGAGGTAAAGAAAAATTAGAGGAGGTGGAAGAGGGGGTGAGTGAAATTAAGAAGAGACGGAGGGAAACTAAGAGGGAGATAAAGGAGGAAGTCATGGAATTGGTACAAGGTCGGTGCTCAACTCATAATGTGATGCTCACTAACCAAATAAAGAGTTTGCAGGTGGCAAAAGAGGTGCGACGACGAGGTACGGAGGTGAGTGGCAATGTATATGATGTGAGGAAAGCTTCAGTCGGCTTGGGGATTGGTTTGGATCCGGGTGTTCGTGAGAGGCCGTTGGTGAAGTGTGCGACAGGTCTGGTGTGCGAAAAAAGAGGTGTGCGAGAATGTCCGACCATGGGGTGTGTGAGGAAAAAGTGCACGCCGAGGAGTGAGTGTGCCGTCAAGAGTGAGTTGGTCGTAGCGCGTGTGCGAGGGGGTACATGGAAGCGCGATGTGGTAAGTGTTACGGAGGAAGTAACGAAAGAGTGTGCGCAAGAGGATGCGCGAGAAAGGTGTGTAACGGACAGGTGCACGGGGAAAGAGTGCGCTGTCAAGAGTGAAGGAGAATGCACGCCTGTGGTGTGTTACAGAGGGTGTAACGGGAGAGTGTGCGCAAGAGTGTGCGTGAGAAAGGTGTGTAACGGACAGGTGCATGAGGAAAGAGTGCGCTGTCGGGAGTAAGGGTGAGTGCGTTGTCAAGAGTGGTGGTGAGAGTAGTGAGAGTGACAAGGAGCGTGAGTTGGTTGTGACAGGTGAGCGAGGATGTACACCTGGAATGGAAGGATGCACACCTGGAATGGTAGAGCGTGAGTGGGAATGCACGCTGGAATTGGTAGTGAGGCACGTGGTTGGGTGTGCGAGTGAGAGCACACCTGTGATTGTCACAGAGGAGGTGACCGAGGAAGGGGCGCGAGGAGGTGTGTTGGTGAGGTGTGCGAGCGACGAATGTGTGCCAAGGTGTTCGGTGGTCAGGTGTGTGACCAAGTCTGTGGGCGGAATGAGTGTACCGAGGTGTGTAAGGAAAGGTACGAGGAGCATGGGAACAGCTGGAGGTATGAGCAAGAAAGGGGTAGCGTATGCATGTAAGCGTGCAGGTGAAGCATCGACGGTAACCGGGTTAGAGGTTAGAACGACTTATAGCCGAATCGGGCCCTCGGTGCGCGTCGGGCAGCTTCGCGTGCCGCGAGGACCAGCGGGGATCCGAACCACGGCGGTTTCGAAAGAACCGCCGTACGCGATCCACGCTGTGCCTCGCTTGGGACGGCCGCGTCCGGGCTCCACTAGGCAGGGCGGGCAGCCCGATAGGAAGGGTCGTCATGGCGACCACTTTCTATTGAGACGTGCCGGCAGGTCGAGATCGGGACATTGGATGGCTCCACGCCGAGGTGGTGCGTGGGATCTCGGCCCGGGTAAGCCCCCGTCCCTGCCCCGAATGTGGGACGTATCCAGCCGCTGGCACAAAACGACCCGCGTTCATTGCTCGGCTGTACGAAGCCGGGCTGTAGACGTGAATTGGCGCACCGAGAGGATGTAATAAGTAGACGGGTGATGAGGATAGTGTTTTGGCCCCGAAATTAGAAAAAAAAAAGCAAAATTTGATGTTGGTACGGTGATTAGCAGTAAATGGCAAAATTTTTGAATTGGCTGAAATTTGGTGTGCCAAATTGATAGTGGGAACGCCCCATGTGGTGGGATGGCAACTCTGTCATCCCTCACAGGTGGGGGCAAATGCGCTATAGTTTATGGGGTTGATGGCAGTGAAAACTAGCCCGGGTGGGTTAGGATATATCGTGTGTCGGGCCCTAGAAGATGACATTAGGTAACGTTAAGTTTAGTTAGTGACTGATACCTGTAGTGGGGACGCAGGTAGTTTAGTGTGGATGATAATGACGTGGGAGCGCAATAGTTTAAAGGGACGACTGGGAAGCGCAAGTTTCAGAAGGGAGTAGTTAGCTGAGATGATGCCGTGTGTGTGAAGATTGAACAGGTGAGAATTGAACAGGTGTGATTGCACAGGTGTGCAACTGAACAGGTGAATGGAGCAGTGTATGAGGGAGTAGTGGTGATTGCGTGTTGTGATGACCAAATGGTCCAGGAAGAAAAGAGGGTGCAGGTGGCACCAGGTGTGAGGGCACAGGTGTGCAACAGCAGGTATGGAGAATGGTAGTGTGGAATAAATGGAGTATTGGAATGGATGGTCGTGGAGTGAGTATGGTGGAAATTGTGGAGTGGAGTGGATGGTGCGAAGGTGCGAAGGTGTGAATGGGGGAAGAGTGGACCCCCATCATGGATACCCGGGGCGGGTAGTGTAAGTGTTAGGTAGAGGGTACAGGTAAATTGTGGTTGGATATTGGCATCTGTGGTGCGGGTGAAAGAACGGTCTGTGGATGGGTGCATTAGTGTTGTGGAAATGGCTGGGCGTGTAGCCTGTTAGTGTGAGTAGTTGGTTGGGCACTCCACCACTGTGAGGATGTCGGCCAGGTGAGGCCGCAGATGGGCTCTGGGAGCCGGTAGTAGTTGTTGTGGATGGGGCCCGAGGATCCGGAGGACGGACCCGGGTAGCCCAGTGCCAGAGGGCACCAAGGGGTGACAGAGCCAGGAGAGGGCCTTCCCCAGTTAGTTAGGTTAGGGTGAGGAGTTAGGTAAGCTCGGGTGGCAACTGCAGTGGTGGAGGTGTGCAGGTGGGAAGACCTGCTGGGAGAGCTACACGTCGCAGCCCAGAAATTGTGCGAAGGCACCGGGAGATGAATCGGGGGAGTGAGACCCCAAATTGAGAAGCACCACAGTTTGGTCAATGGGAATTGGTTTTTAGAACCCATAGTGTAAGTTGGCCAATGGATTGGCACGGAAAGACCCCGGGTAGTGTAAAGTGTGTTAAAGTCATTTAGAGGATAGTTAGGAAGAAGGATCTCCTCACACCATCTGCATCCACTCACCTGAGGTGACAGGTACTCCGCACCATGCCATGTTTAATTATTTTTGATGCAAATGTTTGGATTGTGAGACGCATCATGACGTGGGTGTGACATTGTGCGTAATTCCATCTCTTCCTCCTTATGAGGATTGATGATGAATTTGGTGATGGCAAATTTTGAAGTCGAGGGATTGTGGAGACGAATTTGGTATAGGAGAAATATGGGGAAGACGTGACAGTTGTGACGAATTGGTAATGTGTAGATTTTGTACATATGGGGTAAGGGCAAGGGTAGTGTAGGTGACAGGGGGGTGACGTATGGTAGGGACGAGCTTTCTCACTTCGCCCTCCGTACGCATTTCGCCTTGCATTGCCTTATTGACGTGTACCCTTGTGACCTTACCCCTCACTCAATTGTCTTTCTTTTGTCTCCCACATGACCTGTGCGCCATTGGGTGCCGAGGGGGAGCGTGCGTGAGGTGGCCATTGTGTGCCCGAGATTCCCAGAACCAGCATGCATTGCGTTGATGTACCACTTTATGGACCGCTGTTCTGCGGCCAAGTACCACTTGATGGACCCCAGGTTCTGGGGCAGGGCACCTCTGTGGGAGACCGGCCATAGTGGCCAGGGAATCTTGCTTGCGGACCTCGGTAAGGTGGCACCTATGCCAAACAGGTGGACCACCCTTAGTTGGCCCCTGAGGCCCTAAATAAAAACGAACACAAGTTGTGCTTTTTATTATGTCCAAATAGGCCGCATGAAGCCAGAAGACGTCGGGAAGAACATCGGCCCAGCAGAGAAAGTGAAGACCACCACCAGTTGTTTTGTTGTGTTTATTAAGAACCATGGTGACTGCGCACCGAGTGGTGCTTTTGGTGCTTTGTGGTGCTTGTGGTGCTTTTGGTGCTTTTGGGTGCTTTGGTGGTATTGGTACTGGTGCATCGATGCAATGCGTGCTGTCTCCTCCCTCCCAACAGGAATTTCTTTTTCTTGTTCCCTAAGAAAAAAAAAAAAACACAGGTCCTGGGTTGCGTTGTAAATAAGAAATCACGTCATTGTAAATAATGCTCCCCACCGTAAATGTATAGTTTGAGAATAATTCCGTAATTCGGTTAGCTGTGGGCTTGAGTCTGTTAGACAGGGTGCAATGCAATAGGGGGACATACTTATTTGTGTTTTAAGATTGTCACACTCAGGGTCAGGTTAATTGTAGAGGGAATTACACCTACGTGTCAAACTAAGCTAAAGTTTTGTAGGCCCGAGTCCGGGCCTGAAGAAAGGAGGGTGCAGTGTAACGGTTTTGAGAAGTGGGTAACGAATTTGAGAAGTGTAACGGTTTTTAAGAAGTGTAACAATTTTGGAGGAAGTGTAACGAATGTAAAAAAGTATGGTTTTGTTATGTGTAAACACCCTCGTAATGTAAATAATGGTCGCAGCCGTCCTCCTAGTTAATTCCATGAAACTTACACGCAGGTCACGATATATCTTTTTAAATAGTGTATTTCCTTATTCTATGTAGGCTAAATATGTGTTTCCCACTAGATTGACTTTGCATTGTATCAAACAAAATAAGCATAGGCCCTTGCAATTTCCCCAAACATCTCCGCTCTCCAAAGTTCCTTTAAAAAGGGTGCGAGTTGTGTTCAATCCCGCAAGCCGCCATTGCCCATGTGCTAATCTCGGAGAAGAAAGGCGTGTCTCCACCTCGGCATAGAGGGGAGGAGTGAGCCAACCCCACATGGCCAATCAGCACCGCGGTGAGCGACCCGGTAGGCGTGCCCTCGCAGCCGGCGGCTTGATTCCGCCCCGAGTTATAAAAGCGACTGTAAGGGACTGCTTCAAGAGATGACCTGGGAGATGAGCGAAGAGGCGACACCAAGAGGAGCGGTGAGATGCGAAACGCTCCAAGCCAAAGAGGAGAGGTACTCGGAAAGGAAACCAGCTTTGGAGAGATGCGCTGAAAGGAGGGAGACGGCTCCACCAGAAGGAGAGGAGCAGGTGTGCCCGAGCCAGCGCGTGACGTCTAAACCATCGGCAGCGGATACGCGACGAAGGGTTTTCCCACCAAAAACCGCGAGGAATTGAGAGCTGCTGCCTCCGACCCTCCTCCCTCTCCAGCAATCCACCTCAAGCCCTACCTGCCTGCAATATCCCCCGAGTAAGTGTGAACGTCGTCTGTCCTACTCGTTGTCTTGGGATTAAGTAAAATGAATAGTGTAAGTTAACGATTCGCTGTGTGACTGCTTCTTCTATCCATTGCTTGTGTGTGTATAATAAATCTGTTCTTCCTCCGTACTCTGTCTTCTTCTCTTTTCATTCTCTTTCGGTCGCTTTAGAGGTTTCCCGATTGAATATCTGTGGTGCGATCTGGTCAACGTCGGGTGGAATCGGGTTCTAATCGGGGAGTAACTGTTCGGACGCGGTAATACCAACCGCTCGGTAAAAATAACATCTAAAACCGCGTCTGCAACAATATATATATATATATGAAATCCAGTTAATTTTTTGTTGTTGCAGAAAACACTCTCCTGACACTGAAGAACCTCTGAAAATTAGACAAAGATCCGTTTGGCCATCTCTGAGAAAATGGCGACACACACACACACACACACACACACACACACACACACACACACACACACACACACACACATACACACACACACAGGGCTCTGTTGTAGTATATATATACTACCAGTCAAAAGTTTTGGAACACCTCAATTTTTCTAGTTTTTATTGATATTTACGCAGTTTAGTGTCTCAATGTACTCTGAAATTAAACATAGAACAAATAGACAATTGGAGGTAAAAAAGAAATCATAGAATCATTTTGTTTAACAAAATTTAATTTAAATTTTAGACTCAGCAAAGTAGCCACCTTTTGCAGATATAACCGCCGAACACACTCGTGGAATTCTTTCTGCAATGGAAATCAAATATTGTTCGGGAAGTTCTTCCCAACACTGTTGCAGAAGTTCCCATAAATGTGTTGCACTTGTAGTTTGCTTTGCTTTCACCCTTCTGTCGAGTTCATCCCAAACCAGCTCGATGGGGTTTAAGTCTGGAGACTGTGCTGGCCATTCCATGGTTTGAAGCCTACCGTCTTGTTCTTTTCCTCGAAGGTAGTTTTGACATGGCCTGGAAGTGTGTTTAGGGTCATTATCTTGCTATAGGATGAACCCCTGACAGACTAGGCATATACCAGAGGGTATTGCATGGTGCTGCAAAATGCTGTGGTGGCCCTTTTGGTTCAGGGTGCCAGTCACTCTGTGCAAGTCGCCGACTCTGGATCCAGCAAAAGAGCCCCAGACCATCATGCTTCCTCCTCCATGTTTGACAGTTGGTGTCACACACTGAGGAACCATCCTTTCGCCTACTCGACGGCATACAAAACCCTGCGTGATGAACCAAAGATTTCAAATTTTGATTCTTCGGTCCATAAGACCTTTTCCAGTCTTCAGTAGTCCACTGGCGGTGCTTCATGGCCCAGGCAAGCCTCTTTTTCTTATTTTGCCATCTTAGCAATGGCTTTCTTACTGCCACTCGACCTGTCAAACCTGCAGCTCGGTCTTCTCTTCACAGTTGAAACTGAGACTTGCTTACTTCGACCAGTGTTAAGCTGTGCTTGAAGCTGTTGTCCTGTGAGCCGCCGATCACGCAAGCTGTTGACTCTCAGAAACTTGTCTTCTGATTCTGTTGTGGCTTTGGGTCTGCCAGACCTCTTCCTGTCAGAGTTTCCTCCAGTTTCAAATATACTACTTCGTGCAGTGCAATGTTGTCCAAATAATGCTTCAGAGGGTTTAATAACAGTCTGTTCCAATACTGCTTTTATACAGACTGGGGGTTTGTAATTAAGTAATCAGCAGAGGTTGGGACACCTGTAGGATTGTTTGCATCAACTTTCAAGACCTAATTTACTTACATTGCTGCAGAACAGCTGTAAGTTGTTAACCCATTACTTGTTCCCTGAAGAAGGCCTTTTTTGTTTTTTACAATATAACTGTGCAATTTACATTATTTTCCCGTTTTTGCTAACCTAAACTTTTTAAACCTCAAGCAGTTTACTGCTTACCTTTGTACCATTTCAAGTTATTCACAGGATGCACACAAACTGCGTAAATTTCAATAAAAACTGGAAAAATTGAGGTGTTCTAAAACTTTTGACCGGTCGTGTACATATATATATATATACATGCAATTTCGGCAAAGTATCATATGACGTGAATATTAAAATATAGTAAAAGGTTTGTGTTTAAGTTAAATGGTTTACTCGAGCATCACGTACATCACAACGCATGGATTCTGACAGCTTATGGTCATCGAGTCCTGATTAACCTCTGTGCCATCCAAAGCTTTTATTCATTCATTTATTCATTCTGAACGTGTTTATTCCATGCAGTGTCGTCAATTCTTGTAAATTAAAACTCCCACTCCCTTGACAAAGGTGACAAAGAATGTATTCATGCCTGCTTATTCAGACATTAAAATATAGTGGTAAACAAATATATTATTCAATACTTTCATTATTTTCATGTATTTTTAATGAGATTCGTACATGTTTGTATTATATTCATACACACTCCACATCAGACAGAATAAGTATCATAACTTCCGAGCTACATTCATGATTGCCATTCAGCAGAATAAAATATCCCCAAATGATCATTTAATCCGATATTTTCCCCCATTGTACAAAGAAAAAGAAGTTGCGGGTTGTATATAAATTCATTCACAGTGAAAGAACAATCAAGAATCCACGAGCGACGTGTCAGGGTGGATCGCTCCATCCCACAGGAGATCCCGGCAAGATTCCCAAATCTTCTCCCGTGGGTGCGGCTAAGCGCTGGGCGTGGAATCGGGGCTCCTGCATGACTGTTGCTGCTTTATTGCAGACATCTAAGAAAAAGGGATAGAGATGGGAACAAGACTTTGGCCAAAAGTGACACAATAACCGCATCACGTGCCATGTGCTCTGCCTGGGCACATCGTGCTTGCACCGCACGCCAGACTGTCGTTGCCGGCGGCATTTTTCACGGCTCTCCTATTGTGTTTTTAATGTGAAAACAAACTGCAAGTATCCAAGTGTATTGTGTTCAGTGAACGACGTGATTTCAAACGGTTTATTAGTACTTTCACTTGCATCTCTTAATTATGAGAATCGCTCCGATACTGTGACGCACAAAACGACGACACAGCTGTGTACAAAATGTCAATATCACCCATTTGAAATATTTTGTAAACGTCACATTTATTTGCTGATATTATGAGTGAATGAATGTCTCACTTGAGGAGTCCATGGGCATAAGATGGCATTTTAAATTTACCTGCGATGTTCAGAAGGTTCTGAGGATGAGAACAGGTGGTGATTAGAGTGTTAACTGAGTCTGAGCTGTCTGGGGTTCGAGCCCCAGCCGAGTCATACCAAAAACTTTACATAAAAAACAGGTATGTGCTGCTTCCTTGCCTAACGTTCATCATGTACAAGGATTGAGCAAGGCCAAACAACCATAGATAGGTTGGTAATAATAGTGCATCCTTTGATGGGCTCCACGGCCTCCTCCTCCATCGAAAAAAAAAAAAAAAAAAAAAATATATATATATATATATATATATATATATATACATATATATATATATATATATATATATATATATATATATATATATATATATATATATATATATACATATATATATATATATACATACATACATACATATATATACATATACATACATACATATATACATATACATACATACATATATATATACATATATATATATATATATATATATATACATATATACATATATATACCTAAATGTATTTATGATTAATTAATAAACGATACTTACAAATTGTTGTTTGAAGAGCCTGTTTAAAAAAAAAAACCCAAAAACGAGTATTACAGGCTCATCACAACATATTGATTGACGTCATGGAAGGAACATAATGGAGATGCTTGCACTTTCCTCCAAATGTGAAACAAGAGAGCTGGCCGAGCAAATGCTTGCTTGAAGACATTTTGAAGTACGATGAAGATATATAGGCTAATTCTGCATTATCATTTCATTGTTCGCAAGAACACAGCAACACACATTTTTTTTTTTTTTTTTTTTTTTTTGTATACTGAATCGAGGCTCGTGAAAGAGCTGACATTTACTTCACAAACAAATCAACCAGACAAACAAAATATATAAAAAGAGGGAGCGGAAGACAAGAGAAGGGGAAGCACACAAACACTTGAGAGCACACAACATTTAAGAGCAGGGAGATGTGTGGGAGGGAGAGGGCTTGGGGGGAGGAGCCGTGGGAAGGGGGGGGGGGGTGGGAGAAGTATAAAACACAAGGACACCAAGGACTTCCAGGACAGAAGTTGGTATTTCAAAAAAGTGGAATTGGGGTGAAATTAGCGGGGGTAGAAAAGATCAAGGTTTTGGATGGGGGAAGATAAGACATGGTGGTGAACAGCTGTTTTAAAGACCTGGAGGGTGGAGTGGGATTGAAGAGAGTGAGGGAGTTTGTTCCAGAGGTGGGAAAAAAGAGGAATGAAGGAGTGAAGGTGAGCAGAGCGTCTTTATTTTGGCAGTTTAACCATAAGAGGGTTGCAGGCAGATCTTGTGCGACCTGTAGGAATATTTGCGGGACAGAGCCCAGAGAGAGCTGGGGGGGGGGGGGGCAAGGCCAGAGAGGAGTCGGTAGAAGACGGAAAGACCACCAACCTGCCTGCGGTGAGTGAGTGAGAGGCCCTTGGACTTAGCTTAATCGTGGGAGATTCCAATGATTCTGAATGCTTTGGTTTCAACAGCGTGAAGACGAGCTAGGTGTGAGGCAGGAGCACCAGCCCAGAGGGGAGAGCAGTATTCCATTGAGCTGCGGATGAAAGCCTTGTATGTGGTGAGGAGCTCAGGTGTGCCAAGGAAGGACTTCGCACGACGGAGGATGCCCAGTCGGCGACTGGCTTTGGAGGCCAGATTTGAAATGTGGTTTTCCCAGGAAAGATCATGGCAGATAGTGAGACCCAAAAGCTTGAGTGACAGAACTTCTTGGAGAGGATTATTCAGAAAGTGGATGGGACGGTTGTCCAGTCGGTCTTTTCGGAGAGACATCGTAAGAGTGTGAGATTTGTCAGGATTGAAAGACATGTTCCACTTGTTTGCCCAGTCTGTGATTTTGTCCAGGTCTGCAGAGAGTGAGGAGGCTGCAGACTGCCGATCTGAGGGATGAAGAATGGAGCGACAGAGAGTAGAGTCATCAGCAAAGAGATGGAGAGGATTTTCAAGAGAGTCAGAGAGATCATTGATGAAGACCAGAAAAAGCACAGGGCCCAGAACACTGCCTTGGGGAACTCCAGCCTCAACAGGAAGAGGAGATGAGAGAAACCCATTCAGGGCCACACGTTGACTACGACTAGAGAGGAAGTCCGCCACCCATGCGTGGAGATTTCCATGGATACCAAAAGAGGAGAGTTTGGTGAGCAGAGCGGGGTGCCAGACCGTATCGAAGGCACGTGATATGTCAAGGGAGACAGCTCTAATTTCCTGTTTGACATTGAGGACCTCCATCCATTGTTGAGAAAGCAGAAGCAGCATGTCCAGAGTAGAGTGACCAGGTCTGAAACCAAACTGATGATCAGAGATCAAGCCATTGGAGAAGAGGAAAGATTTCATATCTGAAGCAATGATGGATTCCATGACTTTGCTGATAATTGGGAGAAGGCTGATTGGTTTGTAGTTGCTGGGATATGTTTTTGCACCTTTTTTGTGCAAAGCGGTGATGTTGTCAGATTTCCAAGCAGATGGCAGATGACCTTGAGCAAAAGAGAGGGTGAAGAGAACAGAGAGAGGGAGTGAAAGAGCGGAAGAACAGGATTTTAAGACCCGTGGGCTGATGCCGTCAGGTCCAGTTGCAGAATCAGAGTCCAGGGTTGACAGAAACTTTTTCCACCCTGTCAGGAGGAAAGGACACAGAGTCCAGGAGCAGCTGGGTATGACTGGGTATGGTGGGTACAGAGAGGGATGGGTTTGGGACACAAGATTTAGAGGCAAACACAGAGTTGAGGCATTCAGCTTTTTCACGTGCGGAGTCAGCCGTGTGGCCGTTTGAGGTGAGGGAGGGGATGGAGGGGCAACAAACACCAGAAACAAATTTGACCAGATGCCACCAGGATTTGGAAGAGGGAGACAGATAAGAGAGTTCTGTCTTGAGAACGGAGAGATATTGTTTCCTGGCTCTCCTGAGGGTGGACACACACTTGTTTCGGGCTTTGTGAAAGGAAATGAGATTTCCTTCCGTTGGATTTGCTTTCCAGGAGACGAAAGCAAGTTGTTTCTGGGCAACAGCCTCACCACAAGAATCCGTGTACCATGGACGGGAGGAAGGGTATGACAACTGAAGACGAGATGGGATAAATCTGTGCATGAGAGAGAGCAATTTACTTTGGAAGAATTCCCAGGATGAGTTGATGTCAGAGGCGGTAGAGATTGGAGACCAGTCCAGATGATTTATGGCTGCTTGAAGACCGTGCCAGTTGGCCTGAGTGAAATGCCAGACTCGTCGACGCTGAGGAGGCTCTCTGAGAATGGTCAGAGAGATGTCCAGAGATGTCCACTTCGGGTGGTACAGTGCATGTTCAATGTAAGTGTACAGTACACCCTGGGGCCGTGGTAGGTAGATTGTAAACAGGACATTGAGAGATAAAAATACACAAGTAGAACAGCACTCGGTAGAGCACAAACCTCCGCCAGGCTGAACAGGTTTCATATTGTATCCACTGATCGGCCGGATCTGGATTCCGACCTGAAGCAAAATCGAATCGCTTCTTCTTGTTACTTAACAAAGTCACCCACAACTTATTGAAATACCATGATGTACTGTTTATTGTTTTTGACCCTATCTGTCAATGACTTTTATCACTGAGAACTCGGATTTTCCCCAAATTCTAATCAATTCGTCCACGTCACACACTCAACCTGTCCATCAAGTTTCGTCCGAATCCGTCCAAACCTTTTGAGATGTCCTTCTCAGACAGACAGACGTGAAAACAACGTCTGCCTCCCTTCGCTGGTGATGAGAAAAATGAAACTTTTCATTCTTTCCAACACAATTATGATTGGTAATGCACAGTTGATCAGGATGACGTTTCTTACAGTGTAATTCGTCACATTAAAAGCGTTGAGCAACTTATTTGCTTGGAGTCGTTTACGGCAGATGAGACGTGGTGGGAAATCCTCAAATCGTTGTTCACGCCGAACTGCTCGGATGAGCCGCCATGTTCAGCAATAAATAAGAAAATGTTATAAATTTATGTTTTGCATCGTTATTGAAAAACATCAAATAATTCATAAAACAAGTAGTTCAGTGGGTTTTATTTTGTCGATATAACGCAATTGCCTTGATCTCATTGCTATATAATCGAACAAAGAGAGTTATTATAATTAAGATCATGCGCTTTGAGTGCCCGTGTTTGCTACCTTTCACCAATACGAAGAGCACAAGGTACGCCTCCCGGAACACGCTTCAGGTACAGTTACCGATACTGTATGCGCGGTTCGTCGCACCACGAAACACGACTCACCTCGTTCGGCAGAAGAGGAAAGAGTTTTCTTTCGCACGAGGAAGGAATCATTTGTGAAAAATAACAAAAACATCCTGAGATTTTTTAAAAGGTTCATACTTTGAATGTGTAGAACTGTACGTACAAAAGTACGCACAAGTGCACACACATGCGAGTACACACACGCACGCACACAAAAAATATACCTACGCACACACAAATATACACACGCATGTACACACTCACAAACACATACACACATATGCCAGTACACACAATCACACATGCACATATACTCGCGTACACACATGCACATATCCTCCGTACACACATGCACATATACTCGCGTACACACATGCACATATACTCGCGTACACACACCTGCACATATACTCGCGTACACACACCTGCACATATACTCGCGTACACACACCTGCACATATACTCGCGTACACACACCTGCACATATACTCGCGTACACACACATGCACATATACTCGCATACACACACATGCACGTATATTCACGTACATAAACATGCACATATACTAGTGGACAGGCACACACACACATGCACATATACTCGCGTACACACACATGCGCATATACTCGTGGACAGGCACACACACACATGCACATATACTCGCGTACACACACATGCACATATACACGCGTACACACACATGCCCATATACTCGCATACACACACACACACATGCACATATATTCGTGTATACACACATGCACATATACTCACATACACACACATGCACATATATTCACGTACTCACACATGCACATATACTTGTGGACAGGCACACACACACATATTCTAGTGTAAACACACACATGCACATTTACTCGTGTAAACATACACATGGACATATACTTGCATGCACATACACATGCACATATACTCGCGTACACACACATGCACATATACACGCATACACACACACACACATGCACATATATTCGTGTATACACACATGCACATATACTCACATACACGTGCATATACACACACATACATACACACACACACACACACACACACACACACACACACACACACACACACACACACACACACACACACACACACACATAATATATATATAATATTATTAATATATATATAGTCGCAAACACACACACACACCCGACACAACGAAGATCGCCGGCGGTCCACAGATCATAGCACAGGACGTCCTGATGGTCGAGCACGATGAATGGTGTGAGGCGGTTCTTTACCAAACAGAACCCTCCGCTCGCCATCTTCATCGCCCTGCGGTCTTCGAGCAGTCCCTCCCATTTCGACCGCCCCTCGTGGCCGCTCCAACGGCCTTGACGCTGTCCCTCTTAGAACCATCCACACAATGCTGAGCTCTAGCTTTTGTTCGGGCCGGGGAGTTTCTGCACTGTGGCACAGCCCGAATAAACAAGGTCTTCTGCACGAATGACGCAGCGACCGCTCAAGGGGGTGAGAGATTGCTGAGGCAAAATGGCCGCAAAACGTTATAAATTTGTACCGGGCTTTCCTAACACCCCCCCCACCCCTAAAAAAACCTGTTCAGAAAAAACATTTACAATTAATATTTCGTGTTATTATTAACGATGGAATTCGAGATCTATGGGTGGGTGAGCGAGTTTTTGTAAGTTTTGGAGTGAAGTAGCATTATAATAGCGCGGCCTGGGCTCATCACAATATTGTGCGGACGGTGAAGCCCCTGCGTCTGACACGGCAGTGAAAGGCAAATAAATCACACGAAACCGCCGGGGTCAACCCGAGTTCAGCGTCACAACCGGGTAAAGCAGCAAAATGCGCATAAAGGGAAGAACTATTTCTCAACACACCGATACCGAGCATTTGTAACGTGACAACAACCCGCCCTGAGACCGAGTGCAAATCACGGCGGACAAGCACTCGGGGCTTTTATATACACAAGGACGATCCGCAGTCGAATGCAAATGGCGATCTCGTTGTGTGTGAATGGATCGGGCGCCACACGTGAGCCGCCTTCGATGTATTCCTTCGAACAAAGGCTTGAACCCGCGACTTTCACCAATTTACCGCACTCGATTCAATGTTTTATTTCTTAGATTTTTCGTTTTCAAGGACGGTGAAAATTTCAGGATATTTGCTCAAACTTCTTCAACCTCTCTCTGTTTAAGAATAAAGATGTGAGGACTAAACATTTACATTTTATAAGATAACTCCTATAGCCTTTGTCTGCTTTCCTGTGAGTGTACTATAAGTATAAGTGTGCCCGCAAGGTTCTGTTAATGTTGAATTTGATGTTTAGGCCTTATATACATTGTACGAATATCACTGTGATACACGGTATATATCTAGACATACAAAATTGCATATATATATATATATATATATATATATATATATATATATATAAATAAATATATATATATATATATACATAAAAATGTAAACATATACATTTAAAAAAATAATATATATATACATACATTTAAAAAATGCATTAAAAATATATACATAAAAAAATTATTATAATTATATACATGAAAAAAATATATGCATAAAAAAATCTATATGCATAAAAATATATATACATATATACATAAAAAATATATATGCATAAATATATATATATACATAAAACAGAAATATATATATATATATACATTAAAAATAAATATATTTTATAATTATTTTATGAATATTTTATATGAAAAAAATATGCATTAAAAAAACATGCATAAAAAAACATGCCAAATTTTTTTATAGATATGCATAAAAAAAAAATATATATATATATAATAAATATACACATAAAAAGCCTATATACATAAAAAAAATCGGTATATACATAAAAAAGATATATATATATATATATATATATAATTATATATATGCATAAAAAAATCTATATATATATATACATAAAAATATATATACATAAAAAAAAAAAAAAACATTAAAAAAAAAATATATATATGCATAAAAAAAAATGTACATACAAAAAATATATATATATATACGCATTAAAAAAAAAATACATTAAAAAGGCTACGTAAAAAAATTGTATATATATATATATAAATATGCATATATATACTGTGTATATATATATATATGCATAATAAAGTAAACATACATTAAAAAAAATATATATACATTTAAAAAATGCATTGAAAAAAAAAATATATATATATATATATATATATATATATATATATATACATAAAAAAGATATATGCATAAAAAAAAAATGCATAAAAAAATCTATATCCATAAAAATATATACATAAAAAATATATATGCATAAATATATATATATATACATAAAACAGAAATATATATATATATACATTAAAAATATATATATTTTATAATTATTTTATAAATATTTATAAAATATTTATAAATATTTTATATTAAAAAAATATGCATTAAAAAAACATGCATAAAAAAACATGCCAAAAAATATATATAGATATGCATAAAAATCTATATATATATATATATATATATAATAAATATATACATAAAAAGCCTATATACATAAAAAAAATCTGTATATGCATTAAAAAAAAAAAAAAAAAATGCATAAAATATAAATATCCAAATATATATATGCCAAAAAATATATATATGCATAAAAAAGATATATATATATATATATATATATATCTATATATATATATATATATATATATATATATATATATAAAATAATATATATGCATTAGGAAAACCTATATATATATGTATATACATAAAAATATATATACATAAAAAATATATATATACATAAAGAAAAAATATAAATATACATTTAAAAAAAAATATATATATATACATAAAAAATATGTATATGTCCATACAAAAAATATATATATATATATGCATAAATAAAAAATAATAATATATATATATAATAAATATACACATTAAAAAGTCCATACATAAAAAAATCGATGTATACATTAAAAAAAAAAAATATATATATAGATGCATTAAAAAAAAAATGTATATATACATTTAAAAAAAACAATATACATCAAATATATATATATATATATATGTATGTACATAAAAAAAAAAGTATATATATATATATATATATATATATATATATATAAAATATATATACATAATAAATATATATATGTACATAAAACATAAAATACATAAATAATATACGTACACAAATACATACATTAAAAAGTCCATACAATAAAAAATAAAAAAAATATTTATTTTTGTTTGTTTTTATGTATATATATATATATTTTTAACGTATATATATATATATATCTATATATATCTATATATATATATATCTATATATATATATATTTTATTTTATTTTATTTATTTATGTATATATAGATTTTTTTTATCTATATATTTTTATTATATATATATATATTTTTTTATTTATATATATATACTAGCTTGGCTCGGCTCACTGCGCTCGCCTCACCAAGCGTCGTTCCTGAGGAACGGGCTTATTTTAGCTGAGGCTAATGACTGTACCTGAGTTGCTGTGTTGTGATGATTTACACCAATCACAATACAAACAATTACTTTGCACAAACGTATTTGTTGTGTTTGTGATATTGCATTTTTATAGGCAATTTAGGTTGAAGATTTAGGTTGAATGTTTTTTTTTCAAGAAAGAACCCCTCAGCACACACATAGGGGAGGGGTAGGTGCAGACTGGAAGTTTGGGGCGATTACACCTCACCCCCATGTAATTCAAAACACCTCACCACCACGTAATTCAAAACACCTCACCACCAAGTAATTTAAAACACCTCACAGCCATCAAACACGTAATAAAAACACCTAACAGCCACGAAATTAAAAACACCTCACAGCCATAAAACACGTAATAAAAACACCTCACAGCCATAAAAAACGTAATAAAAACACCTCACCACCACGAAATTAAAAACACCTCACAGCCATAAAACACGTAATAAAAACACCTCACAGCCATAAAACACGTAATAAAAACAACTCACCACCACGAAATTAAAAACACCTCACAGCCATCAAACACGTAATAAAAACACCTCACAGCCATAAAACACGTAATAAAAATACCTCACCACCACAAAATTAAAAACACCTCACAGCCATAAAACACGTAATAAAAACATCTCACAGTCATAAAACACATAATAAAAACATACCACCACAGAAGTAAAAACACCTCACAGCCATAAAACACCTAATAAAAACACCTCACAGCCATAAAACATGTAATAAAAACACCTCACCACCACGAAATTAAAAACACCTCACAGCCATAAAAACACGTAATAAAAACACCTCACCACCACATAATTAAAAACACCTCACCACCACGTAATTATAAATACCTCACCACCACGTAAATCAAAACACCTCACCACCATGTGATTTAAAAACACCTCACCACCATGTGAATTAAAAACACCTCACCACCTCGTCATCTAAAAACACCTCCCCACCACATAATTCAAAATACCTCACCACCACGTGATTCAAAACCACCACAACGTTATTAAAAACATTTCACAACCACGGAAACAAAAGTTTGAGGAAGTCGTTAAGTGACAACACAGACACTGCCCAGATGTGTAGATATATAGATAAATGACTGTACCCGAGTTGCCGTTTTGTCATTGTTTAAACCAATCATAATTCAAAAAATTATTTTGCACAAATGTATTTGTAATATACGTGATATCACATTTTATAAACAATTGAAGTTGAAAAAAAAAAAATTCCCCAAAAAATTCCCCCAAAAAAATAATAACAAATTGGAAAATGTTTCCAAAAAAAATACCCTTAGGACATACCGACGGGAGAGATATGTGCATACCAGAAGTTTGGTACGATTTCACAAAAGTTTGAGAAAGTAGTTCAGTGACAAGACAACACAAGACAACACAGGACAGACGCTGCACAGATATATATATGAATATATATATATATATATATATATATATATATATATATATATATATATATATATATATATATATATATATATCATATATATATATATCATATATATATATATCATATATATATATATCATATATATATATATCATATATATATATATCATATATATATATATATATATATATATATATATATATATATATATATATGTATGTATGTATGTATGTATATGTATATATGTTTTTATGTGTGTATCTACAAGTATATGTATATATGTACATATGTGTGTATATATTTATATGTATATGTTTTTATGTATATCTATATATATAAAACACAGTTTGTGTGTGTGTGTGTGTGTATGTAATGTTACCGATAGACTCCTAAACGGAGAGGCTCACGTGCTTGATATTTGGCATAGACATGGCCATTGAGCCTGGGAAGGACATGGCCTACCTCAAAATATTTGACGAGATCCATATTTTTTATTCATATTTACCTCAGCGCATTTCAGCGAGGAACATTATTTACGGAATCTCAGCCAGTGCCAGAGCAGCTCGCTGATTCGCTCAGAGCGATCACGTGATGTTCCATTCCCGCCGCCAGACCATTGAACTGAAAATATATAGAATGACCATTGCCATTCACACCACATAGGTGGAGATGCAGCTACCGGGCGCCATCTTGGTTGGCACTCGATGCTGGGCGATGGTGATTTCCGTCATGCGTTTGCACGTAATTCAGAGCGAAAAGCGATTGCGTTTTTTCACCTTTTATGCGATCGTGTTTTGTGTCGATTTTTGTCGATTTTGTGCGATATGAATTGAACGTCTTTGAAACAGCTGTGAAAAGTCTTTCCACAACCCTTCCGTAACCGATTGGAGCAGTTTATTGCCACACAAAATGGCATTTTAACAGTTGTCTGGCTTTTAAAATCTGGGACACGTTCAAAACAAACGATATCCGCGAAGCGAGTTGGTCGAGTCGTGCTAACCAAGATGGCGACACGGCGGCTTCACTTTTCACGGAGTATGAGCGTTCTATATATTTTCAATTCAGTGCGCCAGACTCGCTCACGTACTTGATTTGTGGCATAGACATGGCCATTGGGCCTTTACGGTGTAATTTGTGCGAGGCTTTTGAACGAGTGAGCTTGAGTCGAGAGGGCGAATGTACGGGTTGGGAATGTACAGGTCTCCCTTCCCTCGCCCGGCAACGCCGGTACTGGAGGGCGTCACAGGATCGGTGAGTCTCCAAAAGCCGCTTCGTGCTGTTGTTGGGAAGATGCAGGACGATGTCGCGATTGTTGTGCTGCTCTCCTACCATGAGAACTGCAACGTCATTGTTGACTGGCCCTCCCCTTCCCTCCCCCTTCCCCCTCCCCTCCCCTTCCCCCCACCCCTCCCACCCTTCCCCCCCTTCCCCCCACCCCTCCCACCCTTCCCCCCCCTTCCCCCCACCCCTCCCACCCTTCCCCCCCCTTCCCCCCACCCCTCCCACCCTTCCCCCCACCCCTCCCACCCTTCCCCCCCTTCCCCCCACCCCTCCCACCCTTCCCCCCACCCCTCCCACCCTTCCCCCCACCCCTCCCACCCTTCCCCCCACCCCTCCCCCTCCCCTTCCCCCCTCCCCTCCCACCCGTCCCCCTCCCCCTACCCCTCCCTTTCCCCCCTCCCCCTTCCCTTCCCTCTCCCCTCCCCCTCTCCTCCCCCCTCCCCTCCCCCTTCCCCTCCCCTCCCCCCCGTTCCCCCCTCCCCCCCGTTCCCCTTCCCCCTCCTCCCGTTCCCCCCCCTCCCCCGCCCGGCAATGCCGGGTACTTCTGCTAGTATATGTATTTCGATACGTCGATACTGAGGAACGGGCCTATTTTAGCTGAGGCTAATGACTGTACCTGAGTTGCTGTGTTGTCATGATTGACACCAATCATAATACAAACAATTACTTTGCACAAATGTATTTGTTGTGTTTGTGATATTACATTTTTATAGGCAATTTAGGTTGAAGATTTAGGTTGAATGTTTTTTTTTCAAGAAAGAACCCCTCCGCACATACATAGGGGAGGGTGGTAGGTGCAGACTGGAAGTTTGGGACGATTACACCTCACCACCACGTAATTCAAAACAACTCTCCACCAAGTAATTCAAAACACCTCACCACCACATAATTCAAAACACCTCACCACCACGTAATTCAAAATACCTCACCACCACGTAATTCAAAACACCTCACCACCACGTAATTCAAAATACCTCACCACCAAGTAATCTAAAACACGTCACAGCCATAAAACACGTAATAAAAACACCTCACCACCACGAAATTAAAAACACCTCACAGCCTTAAAACACGTAATAAAAACACCTCACAGCCATAAAACACGTAATAAAAACACCTCACCACCACAAAATTAAAAACACCTCACAGCCTTAAAACACACGTAATAAAAACACCTCACAGCCATAAAACACGTAATAAAAACACCTCACAGCCATAAAACACGTAATAAAAAACACCTCACCACCACAAAATTAAAAACACCTCACAGCCTTAAAACACGTAATAAAAACACCTCACAGCCATAAAACACGTAATAAAAACACCTCACCACCACAAAATTAAAAACACCTCACAGCCATAAAACACGTAATAAAAACACCTCACAGCCATAAAACACGTAATAAAAACACCTCACCACCACGAAAGTAAAAACACCTCACAGCCATAAAACACGTAATAAAAACACCTCACAGCCATAAAACACGTAATAAAAACACCTCACAGCCATAAAACACGTAATAAAATCACATCACAGTCACAAAATTAAAAACACCTCACCACCACGTCATTTAAAAACACCTCACCACCAAGTAATTCAAAACACCTCATCACCAACTAATTCTAAACACCTCACCACCACATAATTAAAAACACCTCACCACCACGTAATTATAATTACCTCATCAGCAATGAATTCAAAACACCTCACCACCATGTGATTTAAAAACACCTCACCACCACGTGATTTAAAAACACCTCACCACCACATAATTCAAAATACCTCACCACCACGTGATTAAAAACCGCCACAACGTTATTAAAAACACTTCACAACCACGGAAACAAAAGTTTGAGGGAGTCGTTAAGTGAGAACACAGACACTGCCCAGATGTGTGGATATATAGATAAATGACTGTACCCGAGTTGCCGTTTTATCATGGTTTAAACCAATCATAATTCAAACAATTATTTTGCACAAATGTATTTGTAATATACGTGATATCACATTTTATAAACAATTGAAGTTGAAAAAAAAAAAATTCCCCAAAAAATTCCCCCCCCAAAAAAAAAAATTGTAAAATTTTTCAAATAGAATACCCTTAGGACATACCGACGGGAGAGATATGTGCATTTCAGAAGTTTGGTACGATTTCACAAAAGTTTGAGAAAGTAGTTCAGTGACAAGACAACACAAGACAACACAGGACAGGACAGACGCTGCACAGATATATATATATATATATAGATATATATAGGTATATATGTTTTAATGTATATATGTACATATATATATATATATACAGTATATATATATATATATATATATATATATATATATATATATATATATATATATATATATATATATATATATATATATATATATATATATATATATACATACAGTATATATATATATATATATATATATTTATATATATATATTTATATATATATATATATACACACAACTATATATCGCCGCAGAGGCACGGGCTTTTTCAAACTGAGGATAATGACGACTCAATTTGAATTTCTGTGTTGTCATGATTTACACCAATCATAATACAAACATTTCATTTGCATAAATTTCTTTCTAATATTGGTGATATTATTTATTTCTAATATATTTGTAATCAAAAAAGGTCCATGTGGTGTAAAGCTCTAACGTCTAAATCGTGAAGGGTCAAAGCTGTCTAATCTGTCTGAAGGGTGTAAGGGGTCTAAATGGTGTTAAGGCCTAAGGGGTCGAAATGGACTTCAGGGGTGTAAAGGCTTAAAGCCTAAAAGGGCTTAAAGGGTATAAAAGGTTTGAAGGGTGAAGGGATCTCAAGGTGTCTAAAGTATTGAAAGGGTATTTTTTTTTTCTTTTTTTTTGTATACAAGATCGAAGCTCGTGAAAGAGCTAACATTTATCATACAAAAAAATCAAATAGACACATAAAATATATAATAAGGGGAGCGGTAGACAAGATGGGGAGAGACGAGGAAGCACATAAACACAACATTTGAGAGCAGGGACATCGGGAGATCTGTGGGAGGGAGAGGGCTTGGCTTGGTCTTAAAGGTAAAAGTGGTCTCAAACATCTTGAGGGTCTAAAATATCTAAAGGGCCTTATGGGTCTTTCAGGTCTTCAGTGTATTTTGTGTCTTCATGGTCTTTTGGGACTTTTGTATATTTTGCATCTTTGGGGTCTTTTGGATCTTTGTGGTATTTTGGGTCTTCATGGGTCTTCAGGATATTTTGGGTATTCAGGGTATTTTGGGTATTTTTGGGTATTTAAGGGTCTTCAGTGTATTTTCGGTCTTTGGGATCTTTCGGATATTTTGGGTTTTGAGGTCTTCGTAGTCTTTTGCGTCATCATTGCCTTTAAAGGTATTTTAGGTGTTTTGGGTCTTTGGGCGCTTTTGAGGCTTTGGGGTCTTTTGGATCTTTGTGGTATTTTGGGTCTTCAGGATATTTTGGGTATTCGGAGTATTTTGGGTATTTTGGGTATTTAAGGGTCTTCAGTGTATTTTCGGTCTTTTGGATCTTTAGGATATTTTGGGTTTTGAGATCTTCGTAGTCTTTTGCGTCATCATTGCCTTTAAGGGTCTTTTAGGTATTTTGGGCCTTTGGGTGCTTTTGAGGCTTTTGGGTCTTTTGGATCTTTGGGATCTTCGAGGGCTTTTGGGTCTTTAAGGGTTTTTGAGGTATTTTGGGTCTTTGGGGGTATTTTGGGTCTTTTGAGTCTTTGGGGTCTTTACATTATTTTGGGTCCTCCTGGTATTTTGAGTCTTTAAGGGTCTTATGGATTTTCGGGGTCTTTTGGATCTTTGTGGATCTTTTGGATCTTTGTGGTTTTTTGGGGTATTGGTGGTCTTGAGGGTCTTGGGGGACTTATAGGGTCTTCAAAGGCCTAAGGAATCTCAGCAGTCAAAAGCGTCAAAAGGTACATCCCAACAACAAGTAATTAATAGATGTACAGAATTAATAGATAGGATGCAATCAGCGTTCAAACAGTACATAATTAATCGACACATAATCACAGCT
>NC_136266.1:24982821-24987226 GCF_964187855.1 Myxine glutinosa | reverse complement strand
AGCCAATGATGTCGCCCCTCAGCCAATGATGTCGCCCCTCAGCCAATGATGTCGCCCCTCAGCCAATGATGTCGCCCCTCAGCCAATGATGTCGCCCCTCAGCCAATGATGTCGCCCCTCAGCCAATGATGTCGCCCCTCAGCCAATGATGTCGCCCCTCAGCCAATGATGTCGCCCCTCAGCCAATGATGTCGCCCCTCAGCCAATGATGTCGCCCCTCAGCCAATGATGTCGCCCCTCAGCCAATGATGTCGCCCCTCAGCCAATGATGCCGCCCCTCAGCCAATGATGTCGCCCCTCAGCCAATGATGTCGCCCCTCAGCCAATGTTGTCGCCCCTCAGCCAATGATGCCGCCCCTCAGCCAATGATGCCACCCCGCATCTAATGATGTCGCCCCTCAGCCAATGATGTCGCCCCTCAGCCAATGATGTCACCCCTCAGCCAATGATGTCACCCCTCAGCCAATGATGTCACCCCTCAGCCAATGATGTCACCCCTCAGCCAATGATGTCACCCCTCAGCCAATGATGTCACCCCTCAGCCAATGATGTCACCCCTCAGCCAATGATTTCACCCCTCAGCCAATGATGTCACCCCTCAGCCAATGATGTCACCCCTCAGCCAATGATGTCACCCCTCAGCCAATGATGTCACCCCTCAGCCAATGATGTCGACCCTCAGCCAATGATGTCGACCCTCAGCCAATGATGTCGCCCCTCAGCCAATGATGTCGCCCCTCAGCCAATGATGTCACCCCTCAGCCAGTGATGTCGCCCCTCAGACAATGATGTTGCCCCTCAGCCAATGATGCCGCCCCTCAGCCAATGATGTCGCCCCTCAGCCAATGATGTCGCCCCTCAGCCAATGATGTCGCCCCTCAGCCAATGATGCCGCCCCTCAGCCAATGATGCCGCCCCTCAGCCAATGATGTCGCCCCTCAGCCAATGATGTCACCCCTCAGCCAATGATGTCGCCCCTCAGCCAATGGTGTCGCCCCTCAGCCAATGATGTCACCCCTCAGCCAATGATGTCGCCCCTCAGCCAATGATGCTACCCCTCAGCCAATGATGCTACCCCTCAGCCAATGATGCTACGCCTCAGCCAATGATGCTACCCCTCAACCAATGATGATGATGATGCTACCCCTAGACGACCCATGACCCGTTGGGTCAATGTCAGTTTGAATAGATTTGAGAATAGAACTAAAGCGAACGCTGGACATCATCAGGGAGATTATTTGGGCCAGCAAGCCATAAGGCTCACCTCTCCAGCGTTCGAAATCACTTACCTGTGACACGTGATTTCGGCCCTTATCTCCGATCACGTTGACGGAAATCACCACAGCATATCGTCAAGATCCCTCCAAAAGGCTCGTCTTTGTCACATTCATCACGCAACGTGCGATCCACAGCCTCAAAACTCTCTCTCCTGATCATAGGACACTCATCCCACACGATGAGTTTTGTACTTCGAAAGAGGTCTGCGATAGTGGAATTTTTATCGATGTTGCATACGCCATCTTCCCTCGGTGTCAGAGGGATTTGGAACCTTGAGTGCGCTGTTCTTCCACCAGGCATGAAGGTAGCAGCTATGCCAGATGAGGCCACCGAAAGGGCAACTTCTCCACTCGCCCTCACTTTAGAGAGAATCAGGTTAATAAGAAACGTCTTCCCTGTGCCTCCAGGCGCGTCAATGAAAATCATTGATGACTGATTCGTGCGGATGTTGCTATTCGCGTCCATAGACGTGAGGTGTGATTCGTTGTCCGCGTCCGTAGCGCCGTCGGAGGGTTGATACGACATTCTTCCTGCAAATAGTATTGTGTTTGTGCTATCGTTTTGCCGATCATCAAATGACAAATAAATTACATTGTGAAAATTAAAGATTTCAAATAAACCTATTTAAAGTGTATGCGCATATAAATAATTAAAAAAATCGAAGAAATATCTCTCGGTAATTTCCTGAAACATATTTTACTTCCGGGTAATAATGGTGAATGAAATGACGAAGATATATACTGTATGCCTGTTATTTTAGGCGGTGTATTTTCGTATATCAACGTGGCGCGATTTTTAAAATATATCTCTGCAATTTCCCGTTGTGTGCGTGAATGTTCTCAATTATTTCTTTTACCGAGTCTAAAACCATCGATAAAAATGAAATCAGATGGCGACTTAGATTGAAGATAAAGGCGTGAAACAGACTCAATGGCCTTGAAGATACAAGCCTTTCAGAATTCATTTTGTTCTATAAACGGAAACTTTCAACGGATTTTCTTCCCGTTTTTTTTCAACCGAGTCTAAAACTATGTTAGCGACTGTGAAAAATGAAATGATATATCGAATTTGATTTGAAATAAAACTGAGAGAGAGAGCAAGACACCACAGGCCTACAAAACAGGCCTCAAAGCTATGCGAGTTAATAAAATGGTGGATATTACTACTCTCTCAAAGGGGTAAGCCACGCCCCCGGACCGATCGAATGTTACATACAAACACGCAAGATTTCAATTTTATAATGATATATATATATACAGTGAAACCTTGACTTACGAGTTTAATTCGTTCTGTGACCGAGCTCGTAACTCAATTTGCTCGTTTCTCAAATTAAATTTCCCCATTAAAAGGCATTGAAATGCTATTAATCCGTTCCAGCCCCCAAAAAACCACACCAATTTTTTTTGTTACGTGTTTTTAAATAAGAAAAATGTACTTTATAAATAACAAATAATGTATAAACAAGCACGACCTCGTATATACTGTTCATAATAAAAGAGAATGTTGTAGCGACCCATGGGTCCCCCAAGCAAGACCGGCATCAGAATCTCCTTGCTCCAGCCGGTGACGTCACCGGCGGGGATCCCCGGCGCCAGAGTGGCTGGTCATGTGACCGCCAAAGCATCCCGCGCGTGCGGGTATAATGAGCTACACCTGTGGATCACGTGACCACCGAAGCACGCCTCGCTTGAGAGGCGTGGCTTTCGGTTTCGGTTTGGGTTTTTGGTTTTGCTTTATAAGGCAGCCGGATAACCTGGCTTTTTAGTGTTCCCGAGTTGGTTTTACGAATAAACATCTTCTCGGACGAGTTTGTGCCTTGCCATCCTTTTATCCGTATTCTGCTGGAGTCCAGATTCCTTCAATGTAAAGAAATAAACTGGTTTTATTAAGTGTTGTGGCAGACACGAAAGCACTGACGTGGTGACATCACCCCGCACACCAAGTGGGGGTGGGCCACGCCGGGGGAGAGAGGCGTGGCCTCAGGATATAGACGGGGCGCGCAGCCTTGAGCAGCTTAGTGCTGCAGTTTGAATAAAGACTCTTGTATGAACCGCGTTGTCCACTTGCTCCTTGCGTAAGCATTAGCGCGCGCAGCATCGCGCTACAGTGTATTTACCTTGAAGATCAGACGAAGATGCTGGCGGAGGTGGAGGAGATAACTTTTGCCCTTTTCGCCACACTTTCCTCGCTGTCACTTGCAGGGCGTTTCAATAAAAACCTGTCCAACGAGGTTTGTTTCTTCCTCCCTTTCAAAATGTTTCGAAAATTCTCCATCTCTTCATGGATAGAGGTCCGGAGCTTTGAAATAATCGTAACGCCCTTGGCTGGCGTTATAGCCTTTATCGACTCCTTCTGCTTCAAAATCGTACATATCGTAGAAGTACTACGATCGTACTGCCTCGCCAAGTCGACAACACGCACACCTCGCTCATGTTTTTCGACGATTACGTGTTTTATATCCAAGCACATCATCCTTTTCTTCTTCTCAGCACTGCCCTTGGCACTCAATTTCTTAGGACCCATGGTTAAAACTAAGAAATTTTCCAAAATAACCAAAATGCGAAAACAAAGCAGCAGCGATATACGGCACAGATGCTTGCACGGCAAGATAACCACGTGACCGGAACGCTCGTTGGGCCACCTAGTGGCGGGTGGCGTAAGCTCGTAACTCAGATCTCGGCTCGCATCTCAAAGCAAAAAAACCGCCCGAGCGACGGCTCGTATCTCGGAAAACTCGTAAGTTGGTGCACTCGTAAGTCAAGGTTTCACTGTATATATATATATATATATATATATATACAGACTTGGCATTTAATATGGAATATATATTTTTTCTTGACTTGGGTTTACTTTCTGAACTAAGTATATCAATCTGTTGAGTTTCTTTTACCCTTCGGTGATGTCTTTGTTGAAAGAACCATGCCACTGATTGTCTTTCGCAGCAAGAAGTCAATTAACAGGATTATATCACAGGTGGCGTCACAAAATGTAAGGACAGGTACATTTGACGATTGGCTTCACAATCGGGTATATAAGGGTTGTTGCGTTCTGTATTAGTGGAAAACAACTGCTGCACGTCCACAAAAGTTATTGCCGCTTCCTCTGGAGATGGTCCGTCAACTAGACA
>NC_136266.1:24965321-24977821 GCF_964187855.1 Myxine glutinosa | reverse complement strand
AACCTCCCTGGACGTGGCCGCAAGAGAAAACTTGATCGAAGATTGCAGGGAAGGATTGTTCGAATGGTGGAGAAAGCACCTCGATCAACTGCCAAATAGATTCAAGCTGACCTTCAGACACAATGTGCAACAGTTTCAACTCAAACCATCCGTTGCCAACTCAATGAGATCGGGTTCTATGGTAGGAGACCCAGGAGGACCCCACTGCTGAGAGAGAGACATAAGAAAGCCCAACTGGAGTTTGCAAAATCACACCTGAACAAGCCAAAATCCTTCTGGGAGAATGTCCTGTGGACAGATGAGACCAAATTATAGCTTTTTCGTAAAGCACATCATCTCTATGTTTACATAAAACAAAACGAAGCCTTCAAAGATAAGAACACCTTCCCTACAGTCAAACATGGAGGAGGTTCAGTGATATTTTGGGGTTGCTTAGTAGCACAATTACCTTTGCAACAACGTTCATCATACCTCACATGTACATTAAGCCAGCTATCCCTTCTGCTAGTATCAGTTGGTGGATTTTGTAGGTGAGTTATCGCCAGCATCCTAGCCAAATTTCCTTTCAGCATTGCTCGAATGTTAATGAAATATTTGGGCTAAAAATCTTCCACAGTGGACTGCATCACATTTCTATATGACCTTGAACTTTGATATTAAAACGAATCCTAATTTGTGCAGCACGGAGTGGTGCACAGAATAGTAATGATGAAATGTGTAGTTTTCCGAAATGAATAATGTGATTCACAAAATGGTATGAAGATTGAACACCACACATGATTTATGCAAATAAGAGAGAAACATGAGTGTTTTTTGAATTTGACCATGATCAAGGTTGAGTGATTATTTCCTTGTAAGAGCAACAAAACTCCCTCCACAGGTATTATGAGAGCTTGTTGGTATGAAAAACGTATTTGTTTTCCTTAAAGTATAAATTTTAATGCAATTCTTTGTGAATCGCAGTTTGTGTTGAAACCATGGCACATGGATACGAGTGCATTTCGAGTCATGATCAGCACCACATAATCAGCACCACATAATCAGCACCACAGTGGACACCATCAAATGTTTGAAGATACGACCAAGACGACTCTCCTGTATATCACGACTAGCAGAAGTACCCGGCGTTGCCGGGCAGGGGAGGGGAGGGGAACGGGGAGGAGGAGGGAGAGGGGGGGTTGGGATGGGAGGAGGGGAACGGGGAGGAGGGGAGGGGGAGGAGGAGGGGGAGGGGGAGGCGAGGGGAGGTGTGGGGAGGGGGGGAAGGGGAGGGGGGGGGGGGAAGAGGAGCAGTCAGAAGTGGAGGCTCTTTTATGGAGAATTTATATCTTAAAGGGGAGGGGAGGGGGGAGGGGGAAGGGGAGGGGTTGGGGAGGGAGGGGTGAGGGGAGGGGAGGGGGGAAGGGTGGTGAGAGGGGGAAGGGGGGAGCAGTCAGAAGTGGAAGCTCTTTTACAGAGAATTTATATCTTAAAGGGGAGGGGGAAGGGAGGGGGGAAGGGGAGGGGAAGGGGAGGGGGGGGAAGGGATGGGGAGGGGGGAGGGGAGGAAGGGGGGAAGGGGGGGGAGGGGGGGAAGAGGGTGGGGAGAGGGGGGAGGAGGGGAGTTGGGAAGGGGTGGGGAGGGGGGAGGCAGGAGAGGAACGGGAGTGGCTCACGTTTCTGAGTGAATGTGGCTCACGTTTCTGAGTTAAGTGTGATGCAGATCAGGAAGAAGAAGAAGCCATACTACCAAATTCGTACACTTCCGGAATTGTTTTTGATTTATTTGTATTCAAATGTCTGGGAATTGTTTTGTATTTATTTATGCGTTCACTTCACATGGTTGAGTACCAGTTCACTGGTAATTCCCTGTTTGTCGTTAAAGGCAGCAAAAAGGGTTGGCGTCAGGAAGGGCATCCGGCCGTAAAACATTGCTTCAAATAGGGGACCGAAAAACAACAACAACCACGGTTCCCGAAAAAGGCCAACCCCCGCTTTGTGGGGAAAAATGGCCTCTAAAGGTGTTTTTTTTTTTTTTTTTTAATGCGAATGTGTACTTGTATATAACTGTCATTCATTTTAAAAGGCTTCGGCACTATCGAGCGATTTTTTTTTTTTAACTCCAAAAAAACGAACTTTTTTTTTTTCAATTTTTTTTCCCCTAAAACCCACTGGCACTCACTGATGAACCTCTGAAAGTTTGACGAAGATCCGTTCAGCCATCTCTGAATAAAACGTGGACACACACACAGACAACTCGCTTTTATATATAATATATAAATCGGGATTTAAATTTAATTTAAAAAATGATCCAGACGTCTATTCTCTTTCAAACATTCAAACCGAGAGAGGTAGTTATTTATCACAGCATCTGTAGAATTTTCACCCATTTATTCACCTCCGTTTCGCTGGTATTTGCTAGAGCAAAAGTCAACTGACCTTTATAGATATTTAGATACATCCCCATTTCACTCCTGTGGGATCCAGAATGTCATGTTTCCTTTTGTGTTTTAGAACCTTACCTTACCTTAGAACCTTTTAGAACCCTTAGAACCCTTGTGTGCAAGTATGTAGTGGCAGAGAGGGGACAAGGTGGGGGTTAGATGGGGGGGGGGGGGGGGGGGGGGGGGAGGTCAGAGGACATATACAGTCACGTGAAAAAGTAAATACACCCCATGTAAAGTTTTGACTTTTTCAACATATTTCAACATACAGCAATTTGATCTTCATTTCAACAATATTGATAGATAAAGGTGATATAATATAACAAATATCATGAAACATTTACATTTTGTAGTCCATTGTATAATTTAAATAAACATAAATGCAAATTTCACATGTGGAAAAAGTAAATACACCCCATGTAAAGTTTTGACTTTTTCAACATATTTCAACATACAGCAATTTGATCTTCATTTCAACAATATTGATAGATAAAGGTGATATAATATAACAAATATCATGAAACATTTACATTTTGTAGTCCATTGTATAATTTAAATAAACATAAATGCAAATTTCGCATGTGGAAAAAGTAAGTACACCCTTGGCTCTAATAGGTGGTATTGTTCCCTTTGGCAGAAACAACCTCAAGTAGGCGTTTCTTATAACTGTCTACCAGTCTCTGACATCGAGTGGGAGAAATTTTTGCCCACTCCTCCATGCAGAATTATTTCAGCTGTGTGATCTTTGAGGGGTTTCTTGCATGCACAGCTCGTTTCATATCCCCCCACAACATATCGATGGGATTTAGATCCGGGCTTTGACTTGGCCATTCCAGAACCCTCCATTTCTTTCTTTTCAGCCATTCCTTGGTGGATTTACTGGTATGTTTAGGGTCATTGTCATGTTGCATTGTTGCAAGGTTCACCTTCGGTTGAGCTTCAACTTTCCGACAGATGGCCTCACATTATCCTCAAGCACCCTCTGGTACAATGAAGAATTCATAGTGGATTCTATGATGGTGAGCTGCCCAGGCCCTGATGCAGCAAAGCTGCCCCAAACCATAATATTTCCACCACCATGCTTTACAGTTGGTATCAGGTTCTTGTGGTCAAATGCTGTCTTTGGTTTTCGCCAAACATGTTTCGCCAAACATGTACTGTGGCCAAATAGCTCTACCTTTGACTCATCTGTCCAGAGCACATTGTTCCAGAAGTGCTGGTCTTTGCCTAGGTGTTCATTGGCAAACTTTAGTCTTGCCCTGATGTTCTTTCTGGACAGCAAAGGTTTCCTCCTGGCACACCTCCCATGAAGATAAAATTAGTGCAGCCTCTTCCTCATGGTAGACTCGTGCACTTTGACATCAACAGTGGCAAGAGCTACCTGTAGGTCCCTTGATGACATTCTGAGGTTCTTAGAGACTTCTTTCAGCATCTTGCGGTCTCCTCTCGGGCTGAACTTGCTGTGGTGGCCTGGCCTGAACAAGTTGGCTGTTTTTTGGAATCTTCTCCACTTGAAGATGATCTCCGGACAGTCGAATGATTGATTTCAAATTGTTTGGAGATCTTTTTAAATCCCTTTCCAGACTCGTAGGCATCTATAACCTTCTTTCTGAAGGCCTCAGAGAGCTCTTTTGATCTAGGCATGTGACGCCGCACACTTCAACAACAAAGAGCAAACCAAACGAAATGTCTGAGGTTTAAATAAGACAGGTTCCTCCAAGATCCTCTCTAACGATGTTCTAATCATTTGCACCTGAGCTGGTGCACCTTTGAAGTAGTGATAAATGTCGGGGTGCACTTACTTTTTCCACATGCAAAATTTGCATTTATGTTTATTTAAATTATACAATGGACTACAAAATGTAAATGTTTCATGATGTTTGTTATATTATATCACCTTTATCTATCAATATTGTTGGAATGAAGATCAAATAGCTGTATGTTGAAATATGTTGAAAAAGTCAAAACTTTACATGGGGTGTACTTACTTTTTCACGTGACTGTATGTATATATATATATATATATATATACATATATATATATATATATATATATATATTATTATTATAATTTTTTTGTGCTTCCGCCCTGCCCCCGAAGGTGGCCGGAGGCATCATGTTTTCGGGTTGTCCGTATGTCCATCCGCCCATACGGGCTAAACCTCGTTTTTCTCAGCAACCACATGTCCGATTTAGACTAAACTTTCAGGATAGGAATGGCACCAATGCAGAATGTTTTTACGATAATTGTGATGTCATAGGTCACGTGGTTGGCAGCCATCTTGGATTAAATTCAAATAATTAAAAAATGATTTCTCGGATACCGCTTTAATGGGAAAAATTGAAACTTGGCACATTGTCAAGTACTCCCAATTGGAAACAAAAGCATGATAATGATGATATCATAACTGAAGTGGTGTACCAGCCAAAAATGTTTCAATCGAATTCCTTATCCTAAAAATCTGAAATTGCATGTGCATGATCTACAACCCATTTGTATGGAAATATTAAATTTATGACATCAGAGGTCACATCGTTTGGCAGCCATATTGGATTTAACCTAATACTCTCAAAAACATCTTCTCCCCAAACCACAAAATCGATTGACTCGAAACTTTACGTGTGTCATTGACTAGGCATGGCAATTAAAAGATGACCACGGAAATGTCATTAATCACATGGTGTGGAAGCCATATTGAATTGAAGGAAAATATTAAATAATTATATCTCTGAAACCGCTTACCACATTGATGCGAAATTTTACAAATATCATCGAACACCATTGTTGCATACAGTTTGAAAATGATGTCGTAAGTCACGTGGTTTGTCAGCCATCTTGGATAGAAAAAGGAACCTTATCTGATCAACACGAAACTTCACAAACATGTTCCCCTCCCCAAACATCTGCAGAGTGTACATTTTTTAAGGTCAGATGTGATGTGGTGTGGCAGCCATATTAGCTTGAAAGCTGATAATTAAAAAAAAACCTTCTCTGAAACCGCTTCACCGATCGATGTGAAACCTGTCATGGATGGTGAAAATGTGATACTTGAAAACAGCTGAAGGGATATAAATCAAACTTGTTTATTTTTAGGACAGTGAACGAGGGCATCCACCTGTTGTGGGGCTATGCGGAGGCATAATGGCGACACAGTCGCATTGCTCTAGTCATATATGTATATATATATATATATATATATATATATATATATTATATATACATATATATATATATTGTTGCGGTTTTGAGGTTGGCAAGTGAGCCTAATAAAGGTTAAAGTTTGCCCCCCATAGTTAGTCACACAAGCAACATGTAGCCTCGCGATAGTATAGTTATGTCGTAGTATTTGTAAGCTTAGTCCTTTTCCTTTGTTAGTTCTGCGTTGAGTAGAGCCAGGAGAATAGGCCCTACTTGCCACCGACTTTCCAGCTACCCTAGCCTCAATCCATTTTGCTAAACGTTGGTTGATCATTGGCCGAGTTAACACGAGGCAGGCTAGGAGGACCGGGGCAGAGTCGAGGGTGGAGCGGCGGAAGCGCTGACGATAAGCACGAGTCGCCAATCAGAGCTCGGAGGTGCTGACGGCGGCGTGGCGTCACAGGGCATGGTGAGAAGGTTCGATTGAGTTCCAGAAGGTTCGGGGGGGGGGGGGCGTAGCTATAAAAACCGCTGCGCAAAAGCCCTCAACAGGACTTGCGGCTAACGGGACTTGCATCGGAGGGCTTGAAGGACTAGCGCGGGAAAGCTGAGAGCAAAGGAGGATTCGCGGCAGTTGCTGAACTTGATGAACTTCACGTACTTGCACTAGAGTGGTACAGATACGCGGGCGCAGCCAGACGCACTTGAACTGAATACCGCGCATTTGAGACGCGCGAGTGAGAACGGCTGAGTAACCACCAGCCGCGCTAAAGTCCCGCCCTTTTCCGTTCCGCCCCAACATCTGCTTTGTTCGAGAGACGCGCTACGAGTCCCTGCCTTCGCCTGCCGCCATCTTTGCGGGACGTGCCGCGGCCGTAGAGAGCCGGACGGGGACCATCTCTGGACGCGTTGGGGAACATCTACCCATCTGCAATTCCATGTGTGAGTGTGAGACGGGCCCGTTGTCCAAGGGATAAGTTAAGACTGCTTAAGGCTACTCTGTGTCTCTGCATCCCTTAACATTGTAAATACGTGGGAATAATTAAAACCTTTGTTATTCCTTTCTTCCTGATTCGACCGTTTCTGTGGTTTCTTCGATTGGCTAAGCATGGTATGGGTAGAACCACTCAAATCGGGTTCCAATATCTAAGTAACTGCGCGGAACATGTGTACACAATCCGCTCGGCGTACTCAAACCAGACGTGGTTCGTGCGAGGCTTGTTTCCTCGCTCCCAGGGCAGCGCGGGGAATTAGGTACGAGCGAGAAGTGGTCCCGAAACCCTACTCGCATGTGTCCGAGAGGGACATCTCAAGTCTCGGTTCCGCCAAGCCCAGCAAGACAAGGGAATTAATCCCCCCTTGATAAGGGGAAGAAGGGCGGTGTAGAGAACCGCAACAATTGGTAGTCAGGATTGGGGATTTGGAACCTGGGACAAAAAATTTTAGACAAAATTTTGGACACCAATTGTACATATTGCCCATAACAATTGGTGTCGGGGAGTGGGATTTGGAACCCTAACTAAATTTTTTTGGACGAATTGGCTCCAAATTACGAGCAACCAAAATATAGTTTTTAAAATCAAAATTTTTAATTCGTGCCATGGCAAGCCAAAGCGGTCGAATGCCGTTGGGGGTAGCAGAGGAGGTAGATGAGGAGGAATTAATGACCCAGGACCCACGGGAAGAATTGGGAGAAGAGGAGGACATTGATGAGGGGCCGGCAGCAGGGGTAGAAAATGGCGGCGCCTCGCACGTGGCGGCGAGAGCGGAGCCCGCGGTGCCAATGGATATGGGCCTATTTATGGCTGAAATGATGGCATTTATGGTCAAGTTTGATGAAGACATAACAGAAATGGTGGCCAATTGGGTAAGATGAATGCAAAAATGGATACTCGGATAGCAGAGTCAGAAAAAAAACATAAAAAAGATGAGGGAGGAATCCAGGTGTGATATGGAAAAATCGGGGAAGGGCATAAGGCACCAGCTGGGCGAGGAGGTCGCAAAGGGAAGCAACGGGGTAACGCGGTGTGAGGAACGCGTAGAGAGCGACGTTGGGCAGAGTGCAGCTAAGTGGACCGAGGGTGTAGAAATCGCGACTCGGGGTGTGGAAAAACCGACGGCCGTCGAATTGGAAAAAGAAATTTTATGCGCGCCGGCGGTCGTCGAGGAAATAGAAGAAATAAAAGAAATAGTTGAAATTGGGGCCGAAGAGACGGCAGAGAAAGTAAATATATCACGGGAGGTAGTAATGGAGCCTGAACAAAGTCTGCATTTGCACCGTGGTGTCGGGCTTGGCTAACCCCAATAAAGGTTTGCAGGTGCTGCCGGAGAAGAGAATCCCCAAGGTGAGTTGGGGTGCGTATGGCACGAAAGTGTTTGGTGGGAAAAGATTTTTGGCGCGCTTGGGGTATAGACGAAACCCGGGCGCTCGTGGAAGGTCCTTTGTGCGGTGTACGTGAGTGAAGGGCACGCGTGTGCGAGAGAAGTGTGCACCGGAGCATGAGTGTATGACGGAATGTGTGTGGGAAGAGTGCGTCGAAGAAGAGTGTGTTACAGAGTGTGCGATGGCTGAGGAGAGTGTGCAGGAATGCACACCAGAGCATGTTGTAGAGAGTGTGCAGGAGTGCACACCAGAGCACATGATTGGGTGTGTACCAGGAGAGTGCACACCCGTGGACGTTACGGAGTACGTAACGGGAGAGTGTGCGCGAGGGTGTGCGATGGCCGATTATGTAAAGGAGTGTGTGGAGGAAAAGTGTGTAACGGAATGTGTGAGGAGCGTGAGTGCACCTGGGTGGTGTGCACCTGAGTGTGTAAGGGAAGAGTATGCACAGGAGAGTGCTGTAACAGAATGCAGGGAGTGTATGGGAGGGGCTGGAGCGCCGCGTTGTGCGAGTGTGGAATGGGTCACGTGTGGTGAGAACGCGGCTCGAGCATCGACGCAGACCGGGGTAGCGTTTAGCGCGACGGATAGCCGACATGAGCCCTCGGTGAGTTGTGTGCTTTGTGTGCGGCGGGGATCGGCGGAGATCAGTGCCGCGGCGGTCTCACAAGGACCGGCGTGCTCGGTTCGCACCGGACCCCGCCCTGTATGGTCGGTGCCGCGCCTTGGCGGGAAAGGCGATCGGCAAGGTTCAAGGGGGGGTAGGAGAGTTCGGAGCAGCGCCCCATGGCGGCTGCGGTGCTCCGACCGTGGGCTGTTGGGCCATCGTGCGTGGGACCACAAGGCCTCACGCAGAGATGGCACTCTGAACCTCGGCCCAACCATGCCTCCTCCCCTGAATCGAAAATGCCGGATGGACCCAACCTACAGGCGACCAACCACCCGCATGCATCGCTCGGCTTTTCGAAGCCGAGCTGTGATGACGATGTATTCCCACCCGACGAGGCTCGAGTATAGTGGACGAATATAAATAGTGTGGGGAATGGTACCCGGCGTAGAGGAATGGTGGCTTACCATTCTTCACCACGGGGCTCATGAGCATTAGATTAGGGGGATGGCAGTGACATGCACATGGAGGTGCCAGCAATGGTTACCTCCATGGGGCACCGAAGCTAGCCAAGGGCAGGCTAGGATAATTGTTCGGGATTTAGCTGACAGTAGAGGACAAGATTTATGTAATGACATTTGTATGGTAGAGGGGACGTAGAGAGATTAGCTGGTTGATAATGACGAGGGTGTGCTTAGTTTAATGGGAAGACGGGGAAGCACGAGTTTTAGGGGAAGTAGTCAGCTAGATGATGCTGTGTGTGTGAGGATCTGTGTATTGAGCAAATGAGGAATTGGTTGAGAACAACCAGGGGTTGTGTATTGAGCAAATGAGGAATTGGTTGAGAATAACCAGGAATTGTGTATTGAGACAGATGGAGTTGTGTTGGAGTGTATGGGAAAAGGTGTAAGAGCACAAAAGGTGTGTGAATTTGGTGTGCGAGAAAAGTGGTGTGCGACATAAATGGTATGTGAAAGTAAATGGTGTGGAATGCTTGGTGTGAAGTAAAAGGTGTGGAATGCATGGTGCGAAGGAGTGAATGGGGGGAGATGGACCCATTCACGAATACCCGGGGTGGGTTGTGTAAAGCCAGGTAGAGGGCTTCGGTAAATTGTTTGGATATTGACACCTGTGGTGCGGGAATTGGCAAGTAGTGCTTTGGTTGGGTGCATGAGTCAGTGAATGGCTGGGCGTGTGGCTTTGTTGGTGCGTATGGTTATTGGAGCACTCCGCCAATGGTAGTTTGTCGGCCAGGTGAGGCTGCAGGTAGGCTCTGGGAGCCAGTTAGGGTTGTGAGTAGTTGTTCAATGGGGCCCGAGGATCCAAGAGAAGGACCCGGGTAGCCCAATGCCAGGGAGGGCATCAGGGGGTAAGAGCCAGGGAGGGCCTTCCCCAGTTAGGTAGTCGCAGGAGCAGGTAAGCTCGGGTGGCGACTTCAGTGGCGGAGGTGCGCAGGTAGGTAGACCTGCACGTGGAGCCACACGTCCTAGCCCCGAAATTGTGCAAAGGCACAGTGTGAAAAATTGGGGAGTGAGACCCAAATTCAGGGGCACCGCAGAGTGGTCAATGGGGAATTCGGTTTTTAGAACCACATAGTTTAAAGGGGCCAATTGGCAGGGTATGACCCCAGGTTAGTTTAAATGAGTTAATGTCATTATAGTAGTTATATGAGAGAAATTCCCTTCGCACCATCCACATGCATTCACCGAGGATGACAAAGCTCTGCACCAGCACCAAGTTACTGATTTGAGTAAGTGAGACGCATCATGACGTGATGATACGATGTGTTTGTTCCATTCCTTCCTTCCAGGGAGGGATTGGGCGACGAATTTGGAGTAGAGGGGGATATGGGAGACAGGACGTAGTGACGAATTTGTAAATACAGGAAGTGCAAGGGTAGTGGAAGCTGACGTTGGGGGGTACGGACGGTTAGGGACGAGCTTGCTCTGCTCGCTCTTCCGCGCCCCTCATGCTGCATTACCTTGTTTGGCTGTGTACCTCTGTGCCCTTTCCACTTTGCCGGTTGTGCTTTGTCTCTCCCCCACCACAGGACCATTTTGGAGGTGGAACGGTGCAGCTGCACCTTGCGGCACCTGTGCAGCACGCCTGCTGCACTTTGCTACACCTGTGCAGCTGAACTGCGTGGCACTTTGCTGCCATATTCCTTGCATTTGTATAACTTTGCTGCATATGTTGTTGGTTGGTACACTGAATCTTGTGGTGAGGCTGTTGCCCTGAAACAACTTGCCTTTGCCTCTTGGAAGGCTAATCCAACTGAAGGAAATCTCAGTTCCTTCCACCAAGCTCGGAACAAGTGTGTGTCTACCCTCAGGAGTGCCAGGAAGCACTATCTCTCCTCACTCAAGAATGAACTCTCAAACCTGTCTCCTTCCTCCAAATCCTGGTGGCGTCTGGTCAAATCCGTTTCTGGTGTTTGTTCCCCCTCCATCCCCTCCCTTACCTCAAATGGCCACACAGTTGACATCGCACGTGACAAAGCCGAATGCCTCAACTCTGTGTTCGCCTCGAAATCCTTAGTCCCAAACCCATCTCTCTCTGTTCCCACCTTTCCCAGTCGAACCCAAATGCTCCTGGACTCTGTGTCCTTCTCTCCTGACAAGGTGGAGGAGTTTTTGTCAAACCTCGACTCTGATTCTGCAACTGGACCAGACGGCATCAGCCCACGGGTCCTAAAATCCTGCTCTGCCGCTCTATCTCACCCTCTCTCTGTTCTTTTCACCCTATCTTTTGCTCAAGGTCATCTGCCAGCATCCTGGAAATCAGCTAACATTTACCGCTTTACACAAAAAAGGTGCAAAAACAGATCCTTGCAACTACAGACCAATCAGCCTGCTCCCAATTATCAGCAAAGTCATGGAATCCATCATTGCTTCGGATATGAAATCTTTCCTCTTCTCCAATGGCTTGATCTCTGATCATCAATTTGGTTTCAGACCAGGTCACTCTACTCTGGACATGCTGCTTCTGCTGTCTCAACAATGGATGGAGGTCCTGAATGCCAAACAGGAAATCAGAGCTGTCTCCCTTGACATATCAAGGGCCTTTGATACGGTCTGGCACCCAGCTCTGCTCACCAAACTCTCCTCCTATGGTATCCATGGAAATCTCCATGCATGGCTTGCGGACTTCCTCTCTGGTCGTAGTCAACGTGTGGCCCTGAATGGATTTCTCTCATCTCCCCTTCCTGTTCAGGCTGGAGTTCCCCAAGGAAGTGTGCTGGGCCCTGTGCTTTTTCTGGTCTTTATCAATGATCTCTCTGACTCTCTGGAAAATCCTCTCTATCTCTTTGCTGATGACTCCACTCTCTGCCGCTCCATTCCTCTTCCCTCAGATAGGCAGTCTGCAGCCTCCTCACTCTCTGAAGACCTGGACAAAATCACAGACTGGTCAAACAAGTGGAACATGTCTTTCAATCCTGCCAAATCTCACTCTCTTACTATGTCTCTCCGGAAAGATCGTCTGGACAACCCTCCCATCTACTTTCTCAACAATCCTCTACAAGAAGTTCTGTCACTCAAGCTTTTGGGTCTCACTATCTGCCATGATCTTTCTTGGGAAAACCACATTTCCAAGCTGGCCTCCAAAGCCAGTCGCCGACTGGGCATCCTCCGTCGTGCGAAGTCCTTCCTCGGCACACCTGAGCTCCTCACCACATACAAGGCTTTCATCCGCAGCTCAATGGAATACTGTTCTCCCCTATGGGCTGGTGCTCCTGCCTCACACCTGGCTCGGCTTCACGCTGTTGAATCCAAAGCTTTCAAAATCATTGGAATCTCCCGCGATGAAGCTATCTCTGAGGGCCTTTCACTCACTCACCGCAGGCAGGTAGGTGGTCTTTCTGTCTTCTACCGACTCCTCTCCGGCCTTGCTCCCCCAGCTCTCTCCGTGCTCTGTCCCCCAAATATTCCTACAGGTCGCACAAGATCT
>NC_136266.1:24895321-24960321 GCF_964187855.1 Myxine glutinosa | reverse complement strand
CCAACTGTAAAGCATGGTCGTGGAAATATTATGGTTGGGGCAGCTTTGCTGCATCAGGGCCTGGGCAGCTCACCATCATAGAATCCACTATGAATTCTTCATTGTACCAGAGGGTGCTTGAGGATAATGTGAGGCCATCTGTCGGAAAGTTGAAGCTCAACCGAAGGTGGACCTTGCAACATGACAATGATACTAAACATACCAGTAAATCCACCACGGAATGGCTGAAAAGAAACAAATGGAGGGTTCTGGAATGGCCAAGTCAAAGCCCGGATCTAAATCCCATTGAGATGTTGTGGGGGAATTTGAAACGAGCTGTGCATGCAAGAAACCCCTCAAACATCGCACAGCTGAAAGAATTCTGCATGGAGGAGTGGGCAAAAATTTCTCCCAGTCGATTTCAGAGACTGGTAGACAGTTATAAGAAACGCCTACTTGAGGTTGTTTCTGCCAAAGGGGACAATACCACCTATTAGAGCCAAGGGTGTACTTACTTTTTCCACATGCGAAATTTGCATTTATGTTTATTTAAACTATACAATGGACTACAAAATGTAAATGTTTCATGATATTTGTTATATTATATCACCTTTATCTATCAATATTGTTGAAATGAAGATCAAATAGCTTTATGTTGAAATATGTTGAAAAAGTCAAAACTTTACATGGGGTGTACTTACTTTTGCACGTGACTGTATATATTACAAGATATCTCAAAAGTAGCATGCTTGGCTTGGAGTTGTCTAACCTTGGTTCGATTTCCGCTCCAACTAAAAATTTTCAGATTGTTGCTTCACGTGCAGGACACTGCAGCAGAAAGTACACCATTCCTCGGATGGGCGTTAATCCGGCTGTTCCATGGTCTGCCAGCATGAGTCCATCGACATGAAAGAACCCAAGGTGCTTTTCGTGAAGAGTAGGCGAGTTAACGCCAGCACCCTGGCCAAATTCCAAATTCTTGCTTTGCTTAGTTCTAGTCGAACATCAGGCCTGGCTCTCTAGTCTGTGAAAATTTTGGTCAACAATAATATTCAATGATGCTGTTTTGAGGATGTCAAACATACAAGGGTTGTTCAAAATGTGTTCGAGGGGTGTTCAAAATATACTACTGAGACACAGGACATGACTCGTATAACGCAGTGTATGCATATAAAAACAAAATGATTATTAAGTATTTTCTCACGCAACCAATGCAGCATGCTTGGAATATATGGTATATGTGCGTATATATACTGTACATACAAACCTACATGTACATGTTAACCATGAAGCCAATATCAATATACATACACATCAAACGATTTGAGGTATTGAAATGTTGCCCTCAACCCTCATAATGATTCGTGTTTAATAATAGTTAAATATTCGGTCACATTTATGTATTTGTCATTCCTTTATATACGAAAAGACATCTGGGTAAATGACGTATGATTAAAGGCATTTTTCGTTTTTACTTATTTTAGATCAAATCCTGCAATTGTTATTTGTATTTTTTGTATGCAGAGTCAAGACTCATGGAAGAGCTACTACATTGAATGGATCAGGATGTAACAGGACAAAAGGAACAGCAGAGAGAGAGAGAGGGTGAAACATGAACAGCAGAGTTGAAGGCCAAAATAGAGGGAGAATTGGACTAACCATGGGTGTGGGGAGGAATGTGGGGCAGGAGAGGATGCATGGGGTGGACAAGATGGATACAGATGGAAATTCTCAGGAGGGAAAACCGGAAATTTGGAGGGAGGAGGGATATTATATTGCATAATTACACCATTTCAGCAGAGGAAAAGGCCTATTTATTTTGAAAAAATCCTAACAGGTTGTGTTGCAGCCTATCCAGCCACGATGCCATGTGAGCAACTCTGTGGTTCTGTTGTGCGTAGTAGCATCGCCGCTTTATATTAATTATTAGGTTTGATTCCCATGGAGTTTAAGAGCATTTTGAAAAATATTTTATCCCACCCATCTCATGGTGGCTTTGTACAAGACAGGCCATTTTTGCCGTTAACATGGATTCATAATAAGGAATAGATTACCTTCCCCCAATTTGAAATAACAACGATCAGGGTGCCTGGCACAGTGGCACACATGCATCCTGGTCATTTGCAAAATGCCATGGAAAAGCAACCCCTCCTCTCCCCAGCAGAACCCCCGTTAACGCCGCATTGCTGTGTCCGCACCGAGTTCAGTGTCATGTCGGCTGTGCGAGTTTCCATTTCCTGGCTGCCTTCCAGAGCTCTGCGGCATATTACACGGTGAGGGCACTGAACATCTCGGGTTGTGATCGAACGTAACAAACCCGCTCGCAAAAACACACATTCTCGAGGTGTAATTACGAACCCGATTCGTGAAACTAATTGCTTAGTTGAACTTGCTGACATTATTGACGCTGTTCCTAATTTGTGGTTCATCCCATTAAAAGAGCAAACGGTTCCCAAAATCTGAATCCCTCGATGCGCAGCTCTGTTAAAAAGTTTGCGTGTGCAGAATAGCTGGAGTAAAAAAATAGAATCATTGTATGGTGTTTGTATTTTCAATTAATAAATCGACAATTATTATGAGTAGGCCTACAGGCGAAGTACAAAGCATTCCTGCAGCGTTGCGTTATACAAGGTAAAGATGGTTGCTCCCATTTTGTACTGTTTAGTTTCTTTAATTTTCGATAAACTTCGGCCGTTTTCCTTATGTGTCCGTTACTTTGAATCTCGGTCTTTCAACGTGTGCTTTTGGTCAGTGTATGTCCAAAATTGGAGTTTCATGCTACTTTGAATTGATGCGTAAATGAGTTTGGAGATCCTCTTGATTTTTGTGGGTTGCAAGTTCATTTGTTTATATTGCAATGTCGCACGAGAAAAGTGGGAAAGATTTCCAAGCATCAAAACAGGACATCGATCTTCCACCAATCAAAACACTCGAAGTTCGTTGTTGGCCATGGACTTGTTATATAAGCCCAGCTCCCACCAGGGAGTAAAAGTGAAGACGTGAGACGGTATTGAAAGCAGAATTGATGGAGACAGGACAACGTGAAGATGCAAGTATGAGTTTTGAGGCCCTGAATACAACCACAATCTTCGTAACTATTCTTCGTAGATATTTAGATTTACCTTTTCATGTAATAAAGATATTTTTTTGAATCCTCAGAATGTTTTCATAAATCCAGACACGTTTCTGCCTATATTATTGTGGATGATGTCTGAAATTATCACATCTTTAATACATAAGTAATGTGGCAGGTCATTGGTGTGTTGTATATACCGACAGAAATTGATACACTGGTGAAGGTAGAGTCCTGTTTCTTAGTATTATAGACACTAGGGCATGCCCGTACTATATCTATATCTAAAATTATATCCCCCCCCTCTATTTACATGAAATGGTTTGGTCCAAAGCGAACGGCTTGCGAGTGGTGACAATCCCCCCCCTCTATTTACATGCAATGGTTTGGTCCAAAGCGAACGGCTTCCGGAGTTTGGTAAAGAAATCGCCATCGCGTGCACAAACGCGCAGGAAAGCGAATGAATCGCAAATTCGTTTTTATTAGTTGTAAAACATAGTTTAACGCCAACATAGTTTGCAAACGTGAAATAAATGAATACGCTCTCAAATGTGCCATCCGAGGCAGAGTGTGCCCGCCACGTTCGGCACACGCGATCGTTCGCTGCTCTCTGATTGGTTGAATCGTTTTTTGGACATAGCTCGGTAAGTAATTGTCCGATTAATATGAAACCTTGAAAAGGCACATCCTCGGGTCCCCAGCAATATACCTGGCAAGTTAAAAGTATATCGGACCCGTGGTTGTCGAGAAACAGCGGTCACAGACAAACGTACAGACAGACAGACAGAGATTACTGGAATTATAGATAGATGTGTGGTTATAGTTAATTTGCATCGTTGTATACATTTGGAAAAGGTTCAAAGAAGAAGTTCATATTAATATTGTTACAGTTGTGGATGTTCAACGATCGTCCCGCCACCCGGTTGCTATGGGAAGAAAGGATCTGCCCGTCCACCTGGTTAATTTAGGGTGAATCAGCGTCTTCAGACTTAACGACCATGGCAAGATCCAATCTGCCCATATATGGGGTTAATAAACCAATTATTGCGCTATGGAGCCTACTCTGGATCACCACACAGGTCCCTATCAAAAAGGAGAGTTTACTACGGGGAGAAAAGGGGAGGAAGAAGAAAACGGCCACACAACGGCGATCAAAATTAATATTAAATAAATGAAACAATAAGATCCTCAACCCTCTCCCCCCCCTCCCACCCCACCACTCTTACCACGGTGACCTTAACAAGTACGCTTTCTTCATTCACTCGGGGAAACATGGGACAGAGAAAGGAGATGACAAGACAAAGAGAAAGTTGCTCCACATGGCAATGCATGCGTATGCTATGGGTCTCTGTCCGGGTATGAAGGGGACCAGTGCTGGGGAGGTCCTCACCATGCCTTGGCTGCTGTTGCCACCCACGTTCCTCATACACCAGCTCGTCATGACCGGGACTTCTGCTCAGAACCCAAACCTCCAGGGAACTCTCCAAGCACGAACAGTAGCAAGCCACCAAACAACCAGGGCCCCGTGACAGAAGCATGAGCACGACCACCACAAACCACAAAGTTGTTGCAATGAGCAAAGAGTGCGTGCTTTTATTATGTGTCATGGGACCGATCGATCGCATGCCCATTGGTCGACGCAGCCTGATAGATGGCAAGATCTTTCTAAACACGTGCTCATCACACTTTATCATATGCACGAATTACACCACACTTGCACTAACATGTACTACGAAATAATTATTCTAATATATCCACAATTTTACCCACAGACCGAATCCGTAACATTGCCCCCCCTCTCTTTGGAAGACTCGTCCCTGATCTGTGGTAAAGACAGCATCAGGTTGGCAATTTATCAACACACAACTCCCTCCTAACGTAACCCACATTCAGTGTATCAAAACTTAATTTCTCTTGTCTAGGTATCAATAATCTTTTCCAATCATTCTCCCAGCCACTAAAGACAGAACTGTACTTATATTCTATATAACCCATCGTTTAACAAAAATAATTCAAAACATTTGTCCAATAGGGAAGGGGCCTTGCTCTTTGGAGGGGCATTAACCTTTTTTTTGCCTCTGTTGACTAAGTCACTGGAGCGATTAAGTTTTTCTGTTGTCTGTCTATCCGTCGGTCTGTCTGTTTGTGCGTCCGTGATAGGTTTACATTACTTTGATAACTTAAGAACAGCTGACGGGATCCAAGTCAAACTTGGTACAAGTATGGATAATGATGTAAAGATGAACTGATTAGATTACAGGGTGAAGAGGTCAAAGGTCCTGTTAGGTAAACATTCTGTTACTGTACTAACTTGTGAACTAGGGATGGGATTTTGACCGAAGTTGGTACAAGTATATATTATAATGCAAAGATGAACTGATTAGATGTTGGCATCAATAGGTCAAAGGTCATGCCAGGTGAACAGATGAAGGGATCTAACTCAAACTTGGTTCAAGTATGTACAGTACCTTCAGAAATTATTCACACCCCTTGACTTTTTCACATTTTGTTGTGTTGCACCCTGAATCTAAAATAGATTAAATTTAAATTTTTTGTCACTGATCTACACAAAATACCCCATAATGACAAAGTAAAACCATGTTTTTCGATTTTTTTTTACAAATCTTTACAAATACATTAAAAATGAAATACAGAAATATCTAATTTACATCAATATTCAGCCACCTGAGTCAACACTTCATAGAAGCGCCTTTGGCAGCGATTAAAGCTTCAAGTCTTGTATATGTCTGTATCAGCTTTGCACATCTGGATTTGGGGAGTTCCTCCCATTCTTCCTTGCAGAGTTGCTCAAGCTTTATCAAGTTGTATGGGGGGTGTCAGTGAACAGCAATCTTCAAGTCTTTCCACAGATTCTCAATGGGATTCAAGTCTGCGCTTTGGCTGGGCCACTGAAGGACTTTCACTTTCTTGTACTGAAGCCATTCCAGTGTTGAGTTGGCTGTATATTTGGGGTCATTGTCCTATTAGAACGTAACTCTTTACCGCAGTCAAGGTCTTTTGCACTCTGAAGCAGGTTCTTCTCAAGGCTTTGCCTGTATTTGGCTCCATTCATTGCTCCATATATTGTTGTACGTCTCCCAGGCCATGCCGCTGAAAAGCATCCCCATAGCATGATGCTGCCACCACCATGCCTCACAGTAGGGATGGTGTTAGATGGGGATGAGCTGTGCTCGGTTTCCGCCAGACGTAGCGCTTTGCATTCAGTCCAAAGAGTTCAATTTTCATCTCATCAGACCATATAATATTTTGCCTCATGCTCTCAGTCTTTCACGTGCCTTTTTGCAAACTCCAGGCATGCTGTCATGTGCCTTTTTCTCAGCAGTGTCTTCCGTCTGGCCACTCTCTCATAAAGCCTAGATTTGTGAAGTGCTGCAGAGACTGTTGTCCTTCTGGCAGGTTCTCCCATCTCATCCAAGGAACTCTGTAGTTCTGTCAGAGTGGTCAATGGGTTCATGGTCACCTCCCCGATCAAGGTCCTTCTTGCCAGATTGCTCCGGTTGGTCAGACGATCAGCTCTATTAAGAGTCTGCATAGTTCTGTTCTATATTCTTTCCATTTCCTAATGATGGAGCTCACTGTTCTTTTTGGAACATTTATCACTCTAGAAATTGTTTTATTCCCTTCCCCAGATATATGCCTCCTCACAATTATATATCGGAGTTTTACAGACAGTTCCTTGGACATCATGGTCGAGTTTCTGCTCTGACGTGCACTGTCAACTGTGGGACCTTATAATATAGAAAGGTGTGTCTTTCTAAATAATGTCCAATCAATTGAATTGGCCACAGGTAGACTCCAATAAGGTCGTGGAGACATGTCAAGGATGATCAAAGATAATTGGATGCAGCTGAGCTCATTCTGGAGTGCCATAGCAAAGCGGTTGAATACTTATTGACTCAAGACATATCAGCGTTTAATATTTGAATGAACTTGTAAAAATTTATATATAAAAACATTCCATTTTGACATTATTGGTTATTATGTGTAGATCAGTGACAAAAAAATCACAATTTAATCCATTTTAAATTCAGACTGAAACACAACAAAATGTGAAAAAGGCAAGGGGTGTGAATACTTTCTGAAGACACGGTATAATTGTGTAAAGATAAACTGATTAGACTATGGCGCCAAGAGGTTAAAGGTCAGAGGTCCCGTTTGGTAAGAATCATGTTATCACACTAACTTGTAAACCGGTGATGGGATTTTGACCGAACTTGATATAAGTATATATTATGATGCAAAAATGAACTGATTATATTTCGGCATCAAGAGGTCAAAGGTCAGCGGTCATGTCAGGTAAAAATGTGATCGTTTAGAATGGCTGAAGGGATTTAAATCAAGCTTGGTACAAGTATGTATGCTGATGAAATAATATGGGTGGAGGCATACCGGTTGACGTTGCAACAACAAATTATGTCTGGTTCATTTTTATCTTGCCAAAACGAAGTTTTTGCAAGATGTATTAGTCAGCTTGTATGTTTGTCTGTTTTTTTGTTTGTGGTTAATCATTTTTTTTTCACGTTTAGATCACTCTGTAGACCACAGTTATTATTGGAAACTCCTGTAACTTCGCATATCAGAGTCCTATAGAGATACCCTTCAGCACACAAAATTTTGAAGGTCAAGGTCAAAGGTCAAGGTCACTTTGCGGTCAATCATGGAGGTCAACGAAACCCTTATTTTTTGAGTAACTTTGATCTTATGATCTCCAAACTTGGTGGGTATATAGGGTGTGGTATGGCGCTCAGCTGATTAGTTTTTGGTGTCGATCGGCCTTGACCTTCAAGGTCATTTTGAAGGTCATTCAATTTTGACCAAAAGGTAAAATTTTCAAGTTTCAGTTACCATATCGAGTAGTACCTCAAATTGAAGCCCTTGTTGAGTGCTTTCCAAACATATAACTAGTTTGACAATGTGACGTCATTTGACGGCGTTATGACGAAAAAACTGCACTTTTCATGTATATTGTATTGCTTTAGTTCGCATTGTTTAGGTCACTCTGTAGAGCACAGTTCCCTTTGGAAACTCTTGTAAGTTCGCATATCAGAGTCTTTTAGAGATACCCTTTAGCACACAAAATTATGAAGGTCAAGGTCAAAGGTCAAGGTCACTTTGCGGCCAATCATGGAGGTCGACGAAACACTAATTTTTTGAGTAACTTTGATCGGATCGTCTCCAAACTTCATGGGAATCTAGTATATGGTCCGGCGCTCAGCTGATTAGTTTTTGGTGGCGATCGGCCTTGACCTTCATGGTTAGCGCTGGAGGTCGAAAATTATTGACCCCAAGGTCAAATTTTGAAATCGTAGGTACCATATCGAGTAATACCTCATATGAATGCCCTTGATGAGTGCTTCCCAGATCTGTAAACAGTTTGACGCTATGACGTCATTTGATGACGTCATGACGAAAAAACGGAATTTTCACATTTTGGCAAGATACGGTTCACCCTGTGGGTGACATATGTTTATTTTTCTTTTCCATTCACCTCCAGGCAGCCCCACCCATTCTCCATCACTCTTTTGTTCATATGGCCAGCACATTAATCGTTTTAAGTGTCTGGCATCTTTGGCCAGGGGTCCATGGAGCACTGATGACCGGCTGACAGGCTGGTAGCAGGCACGTAGGTAGTAATCACTAGGTAGGCAGGCATCCTCTGGGAGATAACAGGCAGGAAGACTGGCTTCACCCTAATCTATCATAACCCTAACTATCTCTCATACCGATTCACTAATTTCACGAACTCTATCTTTCCTGTGAATTTAAAATGTCCAATATCCTCCCTTCCCTAGACTCCTAGAGGAAGCACAGGTAGGTGCAGTGGCACAAAGGTTGGAGTGAGGTGGCCCAACCTGACTTGCCACCGGAGTGACTCAATGGGGCCTAGAACCCTTTGCTAACAATTTGGGATGCAATTGGTTCTCGGAAAATCCAATTGCCCCACTCCTCTTCTCTCCAGCGGCCGCAAATATTTAATGGTAGAAGGAGAAGCATGACTAAGCTATGCTATCACATGCAAAAAGACAATTTCGTTTTACTGTTAACCCCCTCTGTTGTGGTTCTAACATCCCAATTTTACCTGTTCCTCAGTATGCTGGTCTCTTCCTCGATTTTGGGCTTGGCCCTTAATTATGCTGCCCTGTGCTTCACACAATCTCATGAGTGGGCAGCGTGACACCCTCCACAGGCTTTCTGCCTGCTCCGCAATGTGGAACCCCTGAACCCACACATCAGAAAAACGGGAGCCCTCTCTGGCAGCCCTTCCATGTGTTCGGTGGTACTTCCCATCTTGTGTCCTCTCCTTCAACAACAAGCCGGGTACACAGGTCAACGACAACAAAAATGTAGAAATCACCCATGCCCTTCCAGCATACTGCGGCCTCTGCCACTCAAGGCACTCAAGGCACTCAGGGCCCGGAGTGCATCTTACACCTAACACTGACTCACACTCGGGCCATATTCCGAGGCCTGAACTACAAATTTGCACACATTTCATCGATGTATTTTTCTTTCCATCAGCACCTGCACCATCACAACCTCCATTTTCTGAATCATCTGAATACCCTCGAGCTAAGCTTACTCTGAAATGGGGATTCTTCCCAGTAGGGGGTGCTATTCCCACCACTCAATTCACAATCCCATCACACTATTCCATTACGAAAATTTGGTTCAAGCACTCCAAATTAATTCACTCCCATCAGTTTCATATCATACATTCCTCCATTCATCACAAATGCTGTGGAAACAAGAGAAGGCGGAAGGAGGAAAGCATTCTAACCTATGTCTTCCAGGTTATAACCAATTAATGCCGTTTTTATATATCCCAGCTATTAAATTGTAGGAACTTTCCCAAATCCAAGACAATCCAATTCTCCCATCCCATTTTCAAACGTCAATTTTGTATCCAGTCCGTCCATCTGCCTACGCTCTCCACAGCCTCTGCCTTATCCCTGGGGGCCACCGTGGGACCCTCGCGGAGCTCCACAGCCTTGGTCGCCACGTCTACTGTTCCAGTGAGTCCACCCAAGGACTCACATGGGGCCCCTCACTAGCCCTCACCTCACTAATGTCAAAGTGCCCCCAACCTTGCACCAATTCTTCAGGGGCACACAGCCCCTTCCTTTCTGTAAGACTTATGTCCAATGGGGGCTATGCGATGCGCACATCTTGCGCCATCTTCTTTTAATTATCTGGGGCCTGCTAAAGACATGGAGGGAACGCAACCTCATACCTATAACTATATCCTGTGGATTACATGCATGTGTGCTCCAACATGTGGTACCCCCTGCTTGCCTGCCGGCTCAACCATTGCCAGTCCTGGAATGTCAGTGGAGAGCCACGCAGACCTTACCCCTAACCAGTCCGTCTCTACTGGTGGCTCCCCAGGTGGCATTTCCCCCATCCTTCTTCTCTTCCATACTCCACACATCACAACCACCGCCATGCCCCACACTCACACTCTCGCATGTGCCTTTATTTGCACACACCTACATACTATCCAGCACACATACCTCACTGGAAGGACCCCCCATCCAGTCTCATGTTCCCTGGATGTGGTCCTCCTAATCATTCATGTGTGAGTTCACTGACATGGTGAAGACCGCCGGCTTCCAGCCTTGTTTTGTCCTCCTGTAGGGTCACCTTCACTTCGAACCATACTGCCACACATATCCTTGTGTCTCCTCCTCTCCACTTTCAAGGTCTTCTGCTGGTGCTATCCCCTCCAATCTCTCTGCTATCTCTTCGTTTCTTTTTCGACACTCCCTCTGCCCCTATTCTAACCTCTCCACTACCTCTATCTCTTTCTCTGTATCTTCTTTTAATTCCCCTCTTCTATCCTCATTCCCTCTTGTTGTTTGCCTAAATCATCCACAAATCTGGCTTGGCTGACTGCCAAGTACCACTGCACGGACTTCGCCTCAGGTAAGTCTTTTGCCATATTGTCCTGCTTGGCCTTTATTTCTGCCACAAGATTGGCCTGTCCAGCCACAATTTTTCCCTCCAGCTCAGCCCCATTGACATTCAATTTGGCCTGGCCAGCCTTCATTTTCCTGTCAGCTCCTGGAACATGGCCTCCTGGAACTGTTTGCCATCGTGGTTTCATCCTGGGCGACTAGGGGTGCTGGGCTACAGACTTCACTGCATCCTCTACTGGCCCCTCCAACACCATTTTCTCTGGGGCCACGCTGGTGTTGCCCAAAAACGCCCCTCTGCCATCGTGGAATTTGGAATGTACTCTATGCATCTCTTTTACAATAAAGTTTCTTCCTTTTACTATTAATTGGAAATTTATTTAAAATTCAATTGTTCTCATTTGGATTTGGGTGGCCTATTGTTCCCCTCAGCTTCAAGCCGCACTCCTGCCACCAGTGTTATGGTTGGCCTTGTCACATACCCAAACTCTCCACTAAATTTCACCAAATTTGTCCACAACCTTTTGGGATATCCTGCTCAGAGTCAAAGAAACAAGCAGACAGACAGACAGGGGTGAAAATCCCATGTCCACCTTTGGTGGCGCAGGTAATAAATAATTTAAACAATGCGCCCACAATATAACGATGGCAGTAACACGTATGCCTTATTCACTCACTCACGGAAACAAGGGATGGAGAACGGAGATGACACAACAAAGAAACCTGCTCATGCACACGGTATTGGTCCTTGTCCAAGTGCACAGCGGAATAGTGGGAGGTTTGTCCTCGCCATGCCTTGCATCCTGGTGACAACGATGTTCCCCGCACACCAACTCCTGAACCGCATTTTGCGCCACAAAACAGATCCTCCAGGAGCTCTCCAAGCACAAAGAGCAGCGATCCAACAACCAACCAGGGCCCGAGGGCAGAACAATGAGCAGGAGCACCATGAACCACAAAAGGACTGAAACACGCATGGTGTGCGTACTTTTATTGGGTCCCGCAGGGCCGATCAAATCGTCAATGGCAGGCTCTCATTGGCCGATGCAGCATGACAGAGTATTGGGAGAGCGTGCCCATTGGCTGGTGAGTGTGGAAAATTCCGCAACACATACAGATGGTGATTTATGGGCTTTCTTACCAGCCGGTCTGATGGCCTTGAGCTTGACAGATGTCCATATGGGCATGTTATTGGCACATCTCATGTTCTTGCGCTGATCCTGTGATTGCGTATGTAGGCCATGCCGATTGGCTGTCAACTAACAGAAGATATTCCATACAAGGACAGATGACGAAGGGGAAGGCTCAATAACGTAGGGAGAGTAAAAAGGCTTGGGTGTAAATACAGACACTGGAGTGGGGGGAACGAGAGCTCTCTAAACACGTGCTCCACAAGTACTTTATCATTGACAGAAATTACATCACATTTACGTCAACAGGTACTATGAAATAACAATTTGAATATAATATCCCCCATTTTAAACCTTAAACCAGATCCGTAACAATATTACTGAGGAATGTAAACCACACCAGAAGAGAGGCAAGGGTTAAACATCAGGAAATGATAAACATATTGTACAGTAGTTACAATAAGGAAGACGGATATTAACAATACATACACACACATATTTTATATATCTATATATATATACAGTATATACAGTCACGTGAAAAAGTAAGTACACCCCATGTAAAGTTTTGACTTTTTCAACATATTTCAACATACAGCTATTCGATCTTCATTTCAACAAGATTGATAGATAAAGGTGATATAATATAACAAATATCATGAAACATTTACATTTTGTAGTCCATTGTATAATTTAAATAAACATAAATGCAAATTTCGCATGTGGAAAAAGTAAGTACACCCCAACATTTATCACTACTTCAAATACCTAAAATTAGAATCAGGTGCACCAGCTCAGCTGGAAATGATTAGAACATCGTTAGAGAGAATCTTGGGGGAACCTGTCTTATTTAAACCTCAGACATTTCGTTTGGTTTGCTCTTTGTTGTTGAAGTGTGCGGCGTCACATGCCTAGATCAAAAGAGCTCTCTGAGGCCTTCACACAGAAGGTTATAGATGCCTACGAGTCTGGGAAGGGATTTAAAAAGATCTCCAAACAATTTGAAATCAATCATTCGACTGTCCGGAAGATCATCTACAAGTGGAGAAGATTCCAAACAACTGCCAACTTGTTCAGGCCAGGCCGCCCCAGCAAGTTCAGCCCGAGAGCAGACCGCGAGATGCTTAAAGAAGTCTCTAAGAACCCCAGAATGTCATGACTGGACCTACAGGTAGCTCTTGCCACTGTTGATGTCAAAGTGCACGAGTCTACCATTAGAAAGAGGCTGCACAAATTTGATCTACATGGGAGGTGTGCCAGGAGGAAACCTTTGCTGTCCAGAAAGAACATCAGGGCAAGACTAAAGTTTGCCAATGAACACCTTGGCAAAGACCAGCACTTCTGGAACAATGTGCTCTGGACAGATGAGTCAAAGGTAGAGCTATTTGACCACAGTACCAGAAGACATGTTTGGCGAATACCAAAGACAGCATTTGACCACAAGAACCTGATACCAACTGTAAAACATAGTGGTGGAAATATTATGGTTTGGGGCAGCTTTGCTGCATCAGGGCCTGGGCAGCTCATCATCATCGAATCCACTATGAATTCTTCATTGTACCAGAGGGTGCTTGAGCATAATGTGAGGCCATCTGTCGGAAAGTTGAAGCTCAACAGAAGGTGGATCTTGCAACATGACAATGACCCTAAACATACCAGTAAATCCACCAAGGAATGGCTGAAAAGAAAGAAATGGAGGGTTCTGGAATGGCCAAGTCAAAGCCCGGATCTAAATCCCATCGAGATGTTGTGGAGGGAGTTGAAACGAGCTGTGCATGCAAGAAACCCCTCAAACATCACACAGATGAAAGAATTCTGCATGGAGTAGTGGGCAAAAATTTCTCCCAGTCGATGTCAGAGACTGGTAGACAGTTATAAGAAACGCCGAATTGAGGTTGTTTCTGCCAAAGGGGGCAATACCACCTATTAGAGCCAAGGGTGTACTTACTTTTTCCACATGCGAAATTTGCATTTATGTTTATTTAAATTATACAATGGACTACAAAATGTAAATGTTTCATGATATTTGTTATATTATATCACCTTTATCTATCAATATTGTTGAAATGAAGATCAAATAGCTGTATGTTGAAATATGTTGAAAAAGTCAAAACTTTACATGGGGTGTATTTACTTTTTCACGTGACTGTATATATATATATATACACCAGTGGGGAATGATGGCAGACCGCATGCACAAGTTGGGGTGCATCCAACCCCAGTAAATAGTAGAACAGTACTTGGTAGAGCGCATACCTCTGCCAGGCTGAACAGTTGAATTTTGTATCCCACTCATAGGCCGGATCTGCATTCGGACCTGAACCAAAATTGAATCAGCTTGTTCTTGTCACCTACCCAACTCATCCACCAAGTTCTGTCATAAACCATGCACAACGTTTTGAACTATTGTTTTTGCCAACATCTCTCCAGTTGTGAAGAATCACTTAAAAAAAATTTTTTATCTGGATCCAAAATCGAATCAGTTCGTCCTTGTCACACACCCAACCTATCCACCAAATTTCGTCCAAATTTCATCATAAATTCATCACAGTTTTTTGGGATATCCTGTTCACAAACAGACAACCAAGCAAAGAAGAACGATGTTGTGCACAGCATGATACTTGCAAAATCCAAATAAACAATATGCTTCTCGGATTTGATTGGTGAACCAATTCAATGTCCCAATATGCAAATTCTTGTCAATATAGTAGAGGTACCCATCCTGAAGGTGGATCTAGATTGCGGATTATTTGCAGAGAAAATTATAGTCTGTGTATTGCAAGAAGACCAAGGGCCGAAAAGCGCTTTGCAAGTGTTTTGCTAACACACGACTAACACATCCATATTCACCATCCCATGTAAACTACCAATTATAAACCATGTAATGCTGCAAGGCCTTAAACACACTCTTAAACATGCCGGGCTGAACAGAAAAGCGTTTGTTTAAGATTTAGACGCATGTCGTGCGATTATCACCCGTTCAAAGTTAATCGCCTATCACCGAAGAGTATTTATCTAATGCGCAATCAAAACCTAATCACAAGCGTTTCAATAACAGGTAAACTTTACACGTCGGCGAGGGCATGTTTAAGAGTGCGTTTAAGGCCTTGAAGCAAGCGTTAGGCAAATATGATTGAGTTAGAACTGCAGTTGTGCTCTCATACACTTCCTGGCAGTTCATTGTTAACATTACAACAACTATAAAAGTATGGAAGGAGTGGCAAACCATCACCAGATCTGCATACATAATAAATAGATAGCTACTATTTAATTTTACACTGTGTATACAACCCAAACCTAAACCATGATAGATGTTTCAATAACCATCATTGATCACTTCAATCTAGATTACCCCGAGTGACATAAACTTACTTGTGGGAACCATATCTCAGATACAGAGATTGTAAACATTCACAGCTTGTCTTTCCATGCTCAATGGATGGAGGGATGGATGCGTGGAAGGAGGATTGATGAGTGGAAGGAAGATGGATGAATGGATGGAGGGATGAATGAGTGGAAGGAGGGATGGATGAGTGGAAGGAGGATGGATGAGTGGATGGAGGGATGAATGAGTGGAAGGAGGGATGAATGAGTGGAAGGAGTGATGGATGACTGGAAGGAGAGATGGATGAGTCGAAGGAGGATGGATGAGTGGAATTAGGGATGGATGAATGGAAGGAGGGCTGGATGAGTGGAATAAAGGATGGATGAGTGGAAGGAGATATGGATGAGTGGAAGGAAAGAAGGAAGGATGGATGAGTGGAAGGAGGATTGACGAGTGGAAGGAGGGATAGATGAGTGGAAGGAGGGATGGATGAGTGGAAGGAGGGATGGATGACTGGAAGGAGAGATGGATGAGTCGAAGGAGGATGGATGAGTGGAATTAGGAATGGATGAGTGGAATTAGGGATGGATGAGTCGAAGGATGGTTGAATGGAAGGAGGGATGGATGAGTGGAATAAAGGATGGATGAGTGGAAGGAGAAATGGATGAGTGGAAGGAGGGATGAATGAGTGAAAAGAGATATGAAATGAGTGAAGGAGGGATGAATGAGTGAAAAGAGATATGAAATGAGTGGAAGGAGGGATGGATGAGTGGAAGGAGGGATGGATGAGTGGAAGGAGGGATGGATGAGTGGAAGGAGGGATGGATGAGTGGAAGGAGGGATGGATGAGTGGAAGGAGGGATGGATGAGTGGAAGGAGGGATGGATGAGTGAAAAGAGATATGAAATGAGTGAAGGAGGGATGAATGAGTGAAAAGAGATATGAAATGAGTGGAAGGAGGGATGGATGAGTGAAAAGAGATATGAAATGAGTGAAGGAGGGATGGATGAGTGAAAAGAGATATGAAATGAGTGAAGGAGGGATGGATGAGTGAAAAGAGATATGAAATGAGTGAAGGAGGGATGAATGAGTGAAAAGAGATATGAAATGAGTGGAAGGAGGGATGGATGAGTGGAAAGAGGGATGGATGAGTGGAAGGAGGGATGGATGAGTGGAAGGAGGGATGGGTGAGTGGAAGGAGGGATGGATGAGTGGATCTAATGCAAGATTACCTGGATCAACCTTCGACGAGGAGCAATGCACTGAATCCCCTCCAACAATTGTCCGTGGCGTTGCGATTTTAAGGGAGTGCATCATTTCAATTGGATGTTGCAGATGTTGTTGTGTTTCACAGGCGAATCGGCCGTTTAGACGCGCACAATAAACTGTTCATCTCCTTCGTAAATTGCTGTTTAGATTGTGTTTTGCTGTGCACGTACATGCGTACAATGATGGTTTTTTCAGCATTGAAGGATTAGACGTGTTTTAGCAAGACCCTCGATAAGCGCCTTTTATAAATTTGTCCTGTCCTCACCGACATGTAAAAGTTCAGTTGTTATTTAAACGCTTGTGGTTAGGTTTTGATCCGCATTAGATAATCACTCTTTGGCGATTGGGGACTAACTTTGAACGTGTGATCATCGCATGATTGGTGGGTGATTCTACACGCATCTAAATCTTAAACGCCTTTCGTAAATTTGTCCCTTCATATGTTTGTGGTGTGCGTCTTAACATGTCTAACAGGTCTACAGTGTCTAAGGGTCTAAGGGTCTACAGGGTCCAACTGCTTCAAAGGGTCTATACGGCTCTATAACGGTCTTAAGGGGCCAAAGGTCGAAAGGAGTCTAAAGATTTAAAGGGTAATTTTCAATAATAGCTATTGTTACATATTTATGTGAATGTATGTGAATTACCATTCAGGTTGCTTATCCGTGTGTATTATATTAAGGGTTGTTGTGATTGGAGGGTCAGGAGCCCTTCTGAACCAGTGGCCGGAAACGGAAGTGGCCGAAAACGGAAGAAGAAAAGACACGAGGTAAAAGAAGAAGTTTTTTCTTCTTCCTCGCCCCGCGAAGACAGAAGGTGGAATCGACCTTGCGCTGCGCGGAAAACAGAGGCGTTCCGAAACCCGTTTGGCGAGAGGAGTTACCTGGACGCGTAACTATCTGTTGACACGTGAAGTCCCCGTGAGTTCGTGCACGGAACCAAGCGGTCGCACGTTGGGCCGCGCGCGCGTTGCAAACCGCGCTGGGTTTTGCCCCGTCTACAAGGCCGCGTACGGGTCGCACGTTGAACCTCGCACGCGGTGAAAAACCGCGCTTGGTTTTGCCCCGTCTACAAGGACGCGTACGGGTCGCACGTTGAACCTCGCACGCGGTGCAAACCGCGTTTGGTTTTGCCCCGTCTACAAGGACGCGTACGGGTCGCACTTCGGGGCCTCGCGCGCGTTGGAAGCCGCGCTGGGTTGGCCCCGTTGCTTGGCAAGGAGGTGCGCTGCAACAGCTGTCCCCGGTACGAGACGGCACGTTTGGAACACGTCCGCCCGGGGTTCGTTCAACCGCCCGTGTGCGGAGACGAGAGACATTGTGGGAGACATTGACCACGGAGGGAGTCAGGAGTGGGGCTCACGTGAGGAATATATAAGATGGCCATCTTAGAGTTTGTGTAGATGAGTTTACATCTTTGTAATATTGATTGTGCATTGTTGATGGTTGTTGATTGCTCAGGGAATATATTATTGATTATTCCGGATCCTTGGTGTGGGGTTTCTTCTTGACCGGAATTCATCTTGATTGCGTTACGAAAGCATATAAACCATATATCTTTCTGGCGGGGTCCCTCCCACGGTCCGGGGGTCACCAAGACCAGGTAGTTACCGGGAGGACCACGTAACAGAATTGGGGGCTCGTCCGGGATTTAAAATTGTATAAAATAATAAAATAATAATATTTTTTATTAATTAAAATTTATTAATTAATTATTAATTGGTAAATTTTTTTTTTTGAGAAATTGGGGTAAAGTCTTGGGTGAAGGTTAACAGGTGTTAACGATAGGCACCATGGCGTTTGTGGCACAGAACTTTGGGGTAACACCGAGTGAGGCACAGTTCCGAGCGTTGCTAAAGTCGGACCTCTTGAAATTGGCCAAACATTTTAACTTGGAGGTCCGAACTAATTTGAGGAAGGCAGAGTTGCAGGCCACGGTGATACAATCTATGGTGGGATTAGGAAAATGGGACGAGTTAGCCTGGGAGTGGCTACCCGAAGAACCAGAAGACGTTGAGCTCCGGAAACTGGAGTTGCAGTTACGGAGCCAGGAACGGATTAAAGAAGAAGAAAGGAAAGCAGAAAAGGAAAGAGCAGAAGAAGAAAGGAAAGCAGAAAAGGAAAGAGCAGAAGAAGAAAGGAAAGCAGAAAAGGAAAGAGCAGAAGAAGAAAGGAAAGCAGAAGAGAGGAGGGAAGAGAAACAAGCGGAGGAAAGGAGAGTGGAACGAGAACTCCAGGAAAGGTTAAAAGAAGAAGAAAGGAAAGCAGAAGCGAGGAGAGAAGAGAAACAAGCAGAGGAAAGGAGAGTGGAACGAGAACTCCAGGAAAGGTTAGCAGAAGAAGAAAGGAAAGCAGAAGCGAGGAGAGAAGAGAAACAAGCAGAGGAAAGGAGAGTGGAACGAGAACTCCAGGAAAGGGTAGAAGGGAGAAAAGCAGAGGAGAGGAGAGCTGCAAGGGACCTCGAAGCAGAGGAGAGAAAAGCGGAAAGGGAATTAAAGGAACGTGACATGGAGCTTCAGCAAGAAATCAAATTCAAGGAGCTGGAGTTAATGAGAGAACGGGGAGAGGCACCACCCTTGCTGACGGGGTCGACACCTAACCAGAAAACCTGGGATGTGGGCAGACATGTGAGGCTGGTTCCACCGTTCAGTGAAAAAGAAGTCGCGAAATTTTTTCCACACTTTGAGAAAGTGGCTCGACAATTAAACTGGCCGGAGGAGGCATGGACCATACTCGTGCAAAGTGTGCTGGTGGGGAAAGCTCAGGAAATTTATTCGGCGCTACCAATGGACCAATGTGCAGATTATGAGGTACTGAAGAAGCACATCCTCAAAGCCTATGAGTTGGTTCCGGAAGCTTACAGGCAAAAATTCAGGAATGCCAGGAAGAGGGAGAGTGAGACCCATGTGGAGTTTGCCAGAGTGAAAGAAAACATGTTTGATCGGTGGTGTGAGTCAAAAGGAGTCGGGAAAGACTTCGAAACATTGCGGGACTTGATCCTGGTGGAGGAATTCCAGCAGTGTGTCCACGAGGACATCAAAGTGTACCTGCAGGAAAAGAAAGTACCGAAGTTGTGGGACGCAGCCACCATGGCAGATGATTATGCCTTAACCCACCGAATAGGGGTCCATGAACCTACCTCCTCGCCTAGATCTCCGCAGGGGAGGTGGGGAACAGCAGGTGCGGAGAACGACAATACATGGCGGCGGCCTCGAGAGGATGAGGGGGACAACGCGGATACCCCACCTGTTCGAAGTCAGAGGGCTGTGGGCCCAAGACCAACTTATTTTTCAGGGGGCCCGAGGCAGACCACGAGTTTTTCCTCCGGCCCTACTTGCGCGTTTTGCAAGAAACCTGGACACTTGATGTCCAGTTGTTACCTCATGAAAAGGGACAACCCAGAGCGGAGTCCGACTATTACCACTCCGAATGCGATGGCTAGCGTAAGAAATCGCCATCAAAAGGGTTACCAACCATTTATTTCAGAGGGGTTTGTGTCACGGGATGGAGCCTCGACTAACCGGAAACCGGTTAGGATATTGAGGGACACAGGGGCACATCAATCTTTAATGCTTGAAGGCATTTTGCCATGGTCCGAGGAGACGGCAACGGGGGATAGTGTTCGTTTACAGGGGATTGGGGGCGGTGTTAGTGCTCCCCTTCAGGTCATCCATTTGGAGTCCGATTTGGTGTCAGGACCGGTCACCGTCGGTTTACAAGCCACGCTTCCTGTAGAGGGTGTATCTGTGGTTATCGGGAATGATTTGGCCGGGGGTCAAGTTTATGGTAACCTGAGGGTTGGTCAAGAGCCCAGCAGGGAAAATAACACCACCCCAGCTCGGGATGGCGACAAAAGTGCCAAGTTATTTGTAGGGGGACTGAACTTCAAAACAGAGGAAGAAGTTCTGACCTCTGTCTTCAACAGATATGGGCCGCTGGTGGACGTGCGGTTGGTAAGAGACTGGGAAACGCAACAGTCCAGAGGGTTCGGCTTTGTCACGTTTGCCAGCACCAAAGACGCCAGAGAGGCAGAGAAGAATTGGAATGGCAAGGATTTGGAGGGTCGGACCATAACAGTAAGGAAGGCATTTCGTAGGCGTCGAGAGGTCGACAGGAGAGGACAACTGGGCGGTAGTTTTGGTGGTGGCCGCAATCAATATTATTATGGAGGCTCCCTGAGTGACGGCAGCTCCCGAAGGAAGGATTGGCAAAGTAGTGGCCGAGAAGGAGACCGCTATTCGTGGGACTACAGGGACAAGGGGTCCCACCATAATTATTAGGGAAGTTCTGAGAAGTTGAAGCACTGAATGCGGCGGAGCCGCTGAGCCAAGATTCCTACACGGATTAACCGTGAACGCCGTTCCTAAAGGCGTCCATATAGGGAACTTTCATGCACGGACTAACCGTGAACTCCACGTTCCTCAAGGCGCCCATGTAGAGAACTTTCCTGCACGGACTAACCGTGAACTTCACGTTCCTAAAGGCATCCATGTAGTGAATACTCGGCTTGGCCTCCCGGAAAAAGTGCTATCGAGTTGCGTAACTTTGGATCTTTGATCAACCCCTTAACCTTCATTCACAAGAAGCTGACGGTCAAAGTCAGAGGGTCATGAGAGGGAGTTTGATTTGGCAGGGACAATGTCGTTGCTGGTGTTTAGTCCAGAGGGAGTAATCTGGGGGTTTTGTGAGAGTTTGTTGCTTTATTTTTGAGTTGGGATAATTGTTGCCCAGGGGAACTGAGGATTTGGGGGTTGAGTTATCTGGTTTATTTATCCAAGTTGGCCGGCAACGAAAGTTTTCGCTGGGTTCAAACTTTCTTTCTTGAAGGGGGGGAGTGTTACATATTTATGTGAATGTATGTGAATTACCATTCAGGTTGCTTATCCGTGTGTATTATATTAAGGGTTGTTGTGATTGGAGGGTCAGGAGCCCTTCTGAACCAGTGGCCGGAAACGGAAGTGGCCGAAAACGGAAGAAGAAAAGACACGAGGTAAAAGAAGAAGTTTTTTCTTCTTCCTCGCCCCGCGAAGACAGAAGGTGGAATCGACCTTGCGCTGCGCGGAAAACAGAGGCGTTCCGAAACCCGTTTGGCGAGAGGAGTTACCTGGACGCGTAACTATCTGTTGACACGTGAAGTCCCCGTGAGTTCGTGCACGGAACCAAGCGGTCGCACGTTGGGCCGCGCGCGCGTTGCAAACCGCGCTGGGTTTTGCCCCGTCTACAAAGCCGCGTACGGGTCGCACGTTGAACCTCGCACGCGGTGAAAAACCGCGCTTGGTTTTGCCCCGTCTACAAGGACGCGTACGGGTCGCACGTTGAACCTCGCACGCGGTGCAAACCGCGTTTGGTTTTGCCCCGTCTACAAGGACGCGTACGGGTCGCACTTCGGGGCCTCGCGCGCGTTGGAAGCCGCGCTGGGTTGGCCCCGTTGCTTGGCAAGGAGGTGCGCTGCAACAGCTGTCCCCGGTACGAGACGGCACGTTTGGAGCACGTCCGCCCGGGGTTCGTTCAACCGCCCGTGTGCGGAGACGAGAGACATTGTGGGAGACATTGACCACGGAGGGAGTCAGGAGTGGGGCTCACGTGAGGAATATATAAGATGGCCATCTTAGAGTTTGTGTAGATGAGTTTACATCTTTGTAATATTGATTGTGCATTGTTGATGGTTGTTGATTGCTCAGGGAATATATTATTGATTATTCCGGATCCTTGGTGTGGGGTTTCTTCTTGACCGGAATTCATCTTGATTGCGTTACGAAAGCATATAAACCATATATCTTTCTGGCGGGGTCCCTCCCACGGTCCGGGGGTCACCAAGACCAGGTAGTTACCGGGAGGACCACGTAACACTATGGTCTAAAGGGTCTTCAAAGGTCGAAAGGGTCTAAAATTGTCTAAAAGGTCTAAAATAGTCTTAAAAGTTGAAGGAGTTTAAAGGTCTAAAATGTATGCTCTCGCAGTAGTTACAGGTCTAAGGGGTCAAAAGGGTTTAAGGTGTCTAAAGGAATATAAAGTGTCTAAGGAGGATCTAATGGGTATATGGGTCAAGGGGTCGGAGCAATCGAAAGTGTGTAAAGGTCTTCAGGAAAACTTTTAAAAGGGTCCAAAGGGTCAAAGCAGTCTAAATGGTGTAAAGTTCTCATGGGTGAAAATGTCCAAAGTTTTTAAGGATGTATAAAGGGTCATCTATCTATAATTCCAGTAATCTCTGTGTTTGTTTGTACGTTTGTACGTTTGTACGTTTGTACGTTTGTACGTTTGTTTGTTTGTCTGTGACCGCTGTTTCTCGACAACCACGGGTCCGATATACTTTAAACTTGCCAGGTATATTGCTGGGGACCCGAGGATGTGCCTTTTCAAGGTTTGAAATTAATCGGACAAGTACTTACCGAGCTATGGCGATTTAGCCGTTCGCCGTTCGCTTTGGCGTTGCGAATGGACCAAACCATTGCATGTAAATAGAGGGGGGGGGTTCTGTGGTCGTTGCGAATGGACCAAACCATTCATGTAAATAGAGGGGGGGGGGGGGGGTTCTGTGGTCGTTACTGCCACGTGGTTTCAAAGTTTTTTTTTGTTGTTGTTGTTTGCACGCATGTTTTTTTGCACCCACGTACGGGCACGCCCTAGGATGTTTACACACACACACCCCTACACAAATTTTTTTTTTTTTTTTTTTTGGCAAGGAACGGGCACCCACGTACGGGCACGTCCTAGCTTATATATAGTACGGGCATGCCCTAGTAAAAGGTTCAAAGGGTCTAACTCTAAAAGGTATAAAATGGTCTGAAGGGGTCTAAAAGGTCTAAGCGGTATAAATGTCCAAAAGGTACGTTCCAATAGTCCGTAATTAATAGACGTAGTCATGGTCCAAATCACATAAAAACAGTAGATCATTAATTGACATTCTCACATGGGTTAACCGATGACTCACTGTGACGAGGGTTCACCGTCCACAGTATATAATATATATATTGTGTAGAATTGGATGAAAATTGAACATTCATGTGACCTTGACCTTGACCTTTTGACATATTGACCTAAAAAGCACAATAGCCTCCTTGCTTGTGACTACCTTGTGGTTACATTTCGTGAAGATCGGAGTCAAAATATGACCTGTATGCGATTAACAGACATCATGTACAGACAGACAGAAAGACAGAATAGCAGACCAGGACAACTAATATACAGAAGACCAGAATCTTCGATTTCGCAGGTAAAAAGCAAACAAACAGACAAACAGGGGTACCTCCATCCACTTTCGCTGGCGGATATAACAACCTTTACACATTTGATGTAAAGTGGATTGTGAGAGCTTCATGTATTTGTCAGAATCATTGGAATCTCCCGCGATGACGCTATCTCCGAGGGCCTTTCACTTACTCACCGCAGGCAGGTTGGTGGTCTTTCCGTCTTCTACCGACTCCTCTCCGGCCTTGCTCCCCCAGCTCTCTCTGGGCTCTGTCCCCCAAATATTCCTGCAGGTCGCACAAGATCTGCCTGCAGCCCTCTTATGGTTAAACTGCCAAAATCAAGACTCTCTGCTCACCTTCACTCCTTCATTCCTCTTTTCTCCCACCTCTGGAACAAACTCCCTCACTCTCTTCAATCCCACTCCTCCCTCCAGGTCTTTAAAACGGCTGTTCACCACCATCTCTTATCTTCCCCAATCCAAAACCTTGATCTTTTCTACCCCCGCTAATTTCACCCCAAATCCACTTTTTTGAGGTGACTTTTGTCTTCTTTCCTGGAAGTCCTTGGTGTCCTTGTGTTTTATACCTATCCTGCATCCCCCCAGGCCCTCTCCCTCCCACACATCTCCCGATGTCCCTGCTCTCAAATGTTGTGTTTGTGTGCTTCCTCCCCTTCTCTCCCCATCTTGTCGACCGCTCCCCTTTTAAAATACTTTGTTTGCTTGTTTGTTTGATTTGTTTGTTTGATAAATGTTAGCTCTTTCACGAGCCTCGACTCTGTATACAAAAAAATATATATATATATATTAGTTTGTGATTCTAACTCAAAGACAAAATGGAGTCAATTCGTCTTTGTCACACACACAACCTGTCCACAAAGTTTCGTCCGAATCCGTCCATAACTTTTTGAGATATGCTGTTCACAAACAAACAGACAGGGGTGAAAACATAACCGCCATCCACCTTCAGTGGCAGAGGGAAATATATATACCAAAAGGATCGACGTTCCGTACCAGCTTTCACCTTCCTCAACGAGAGTCATGAGTGTGGAGTAGGAGCATATATAGAGTACAGGAATACATATACTGTATAAACATACAAATATTCATATACTGTTTATATTCATAAAGATACACATACACACACTGCCTGCCTCTGGGGAGGGGGAAGTGGGAGGAGGAAAAGAGGAAGAGGGATAGGAGGACAAATTTACCTATGTGTAGATTACTTTAACCTCAGCATTGCTCAGGTAAAAAAAAAAAAAAGGCATTGTAATACCCTCTGCCACCACCACCAGGTGGCGAACACGGTACACATTTACATAGGTAATTTATGCCCCCCGCCCCCAAACCCTTGCGAGACGCCGGGGCCACATAGTCTTTGGTACTCCACACACAAATTTGTATTTGTACCCCGAGTTTGGAGTTGTTCTTTTTGTATACAAAGTCGAGGCTCATGTAAGAGCTAACACATTAAACACACAAAACAAACGGACACATAAAATATATGATAAAGGGAGCAGGAGACAAGGTGGGGAGAGAGACGGAAGCACACAAGCACAGCAACAGAAGAGAACAGGGATGTCGTCGGTAAATCTGTGCATGGGGGAGAGCTTGGGAGGGGGGGGGGTGGGGGGGGGAGTACACAGTATCTATCTATAATTCCAGTAATCTCTGTCTGTACGTTTGTACGTTTGTACGTCTGTTTGTCTGTGACCGCTGTTTCTCGACAACCACGGGTCCGATATACTTGAAACTTGCCAGGTATATTGCTGGGGACCCGAGGATGTGCCTTTTCAAGGTTTCATATTAATCGGACAATTACTTACCGAGCTATGTCCAAAAAACGATTCAACCAATCAGAGAGCAGCGAACGATCGCGTGTGCCGAACGTGGAGGACACACTCTGCCTCGGATGGCACATTTGAGAGCGTATTCATTTATTTCACGTTTGCAAACTATGTTGGCGTTAAACTATGTTTTAAAACTAATAAAACCGAATTTGCGATTCATTCGCTTTCCTGCGCGTTTGTGCACGCGATGGCGATTTCTTTACCAAACTCCGGAAGCCGTTCGCTTTGGACCAAACCATTGCATGTAAATAGAGGGGGGGGATTGTCACCGTACTCGCAAGCCGTTCGCTTTGGACCAAACCATTTCATGTAAATAGAGGGGGGGGGGGATATAATTTTAGATATAGATATAGTACGGGCAATGCCCTAGTCTATCTATAATTCCAGTAATCTCTGTCTGTCTGTCTGTACGTTTGTTTGTCTGTGACCGCTGTTTCTCGACAACCACGGGTCCGATATACTTTTAACTTGCCAGGTATATTGCTGGGGACCCGAGGATGTGCCTTTTCAAGGTTTCATATTAATCGGACAATTACTTACCGAGCTATGTCCAAAAAACGATTCAACCAATCAGAGAGCAGCGAACGATCGCGTGTGCCGAACGTGGCGGGCACACTCTGCCTCGGATGGCACATTTGACAGCGTATTCATTTATTTCACGTTTGCAAACTATGTTGGCGTTAAACTATGTTTTACAACTAATAAAAACGAATTTGCGATTCATTCGCTTTCCTGCGCGTTTGTGCACGCGATGGCGATTTCTTTACCAAACTCCGGAAGCCGTTCGCTTTGGACCAAACCATTGCATGTAAATAGAGGGGGGGGGATTGTCACCACTCGCAAGCCGTTCGCTTTGGACCAAACCATTTCATGTAAATAGAGGGGGCGGGGGGGGATATAATTTTAGATATAGATATAGTACGGGCATGCCCTAGTCTATCTATAATTCCAGTAATCTCTGTGTGTTTGTTTGTACGTTTGTACGTTTGTTTGTTTGTTTGTCTGTGACCGCTGTTTCTCGACAACTACCGGTCCGATATACTTGAAACTTGCCAGGTATATTGCTGGGGACCCGAGGATGTGCCTTTTCAAGGTTTGAAATTAATCGGACAAGTACTTACCGAGCTATGGCGATTTAGCCGTTCGCCGTTCGCTTTGGCGTTGCGAATGGACCAAACCATTCATGTAAATAGAGGGGGGGGGGGGGGGGGTTCTGTGGTCGTTCGCTTTGGCTTTGCGAATGGACCAAACCATTCATGTAAATAGAGGGGGGGGTTCTGTGGTCGTTCGCTTTGGCTTTGCGAATGGACCAAACCATTCATGTAAATAGAGGGGGGGGGGGGGGGTTCTGTGGTCGTTGCGAATGGACCAAACCATTCACATCGAATCATCGAATCACATCGAATGGACCAAACCGTTCGCTTTGGACCAAACCATTGCATGTAAATAGAGGGGGGGGGGTTCTGTGGTCGTTGCGAATGGACCAAACCATTCATGTAAATAGAGGGGGGGGGGGGGTTCTGTGGTCGTTACTGCCACGTGGTTTCAAAGTTTTTTTTTGTTGTTGTTGTTTGCACGCATGTTTTTTTGCACCCACGTACGGGCACGCCCTAGGATGTTTACACACACACACCCCTACACAAATTTTTTTTTTTTTTTTTTTTGGCAAGGAACGGGCACCCACGTACGGGCACGTCCTAGCTTATATATAGTACGGGCATGCCCTAGTATAAGAAATGACACTACTAGGAATTTCAGGAATGAAGTCAGTGATTGAAAGAGGTGGATTTCGGGTGTATTAACAGGTCTATAAAATATCAAGGTTTTGGATGGGGGTTTTAAAGACCTGGAGGGAGGAGTGGGATTGAAGAGAGTGGGGGAGTTTGTTCCAGAGGCCGGAGAAAAGAGGAATGAAAGAGTGAAGGTGAGCAGAGAGTCTTGATTTTGGTAGTTTCACCAGAAGAGGGTTGCTGGCAGATCCTGTGCGACCTGTAGGAATATTTGGGGGACAGAGCACAGACAGGGCTGGGAGGGGGGGGGGCTAGGCCGGATAGGAGTCGGTCGAAGACACAAAGTCCACCAACCTGCCTGCGGTGAGAGTGAGAAAGGCCCTCAGAATCAGCTTCATTGTGGAAGATTCCAATGATTCTGAAAGCTTCTGAAACATGAAACCTCATGGCCCAAAAGTTTTCATGCATACCAAGGGAACTCCAAGGGAGTATGTGACTGAAAAATCGGTGTTTTGATGAATTTAAACACCCCATGTGAAGATAATTTAGGGGGTGCTAATCACGCACGCCATCTTCAACAGCTCTCTGTCACTTTGCTGGGTTCTTAAGCTGCCTTTTTGTGGCCTGCTCGAAAATGCTTTGCCTTGGAGCCACTATGACCTCTCATTGGCCAATTAAATGATATAATCAAAATCTGGCTTCGGATTTGAGGTTCGAATCCAGTGAACTAAATAACTGTCGAAAACTGGAGTGAAATATGAAAATTTTAGGAAACCACCAATTCTTCTAACTAGGTGTATTTATGTAAACAAAGCTGTCATCCCTCCTTCTGCACTGCCATCTTAATTCATACCTCCATAGGATAGGGTGCCACTCCACTGGGACCTGCGATACTTGTAGGAAACCTAAAGATTTGAACTACCTGTTTTTTTAATTTCCTCCATATGACGGAGCCAGATTGAGTCTATTTCGAAGGATTAAAGAGGTGGGGATTGGAATGTCACTTTGCCGAACATTTTCGGCAATTTGAACCAGAAGCATTCTCAACTCTGCAAGGCGGTTCTGAGGTTCTTAAAAGAGAGCCAGAAATCCATACAGTATTATGAATTATCTGAAGGCTCCTTTCACCGCTGTTATTTCATGGGCATGTGACGACGTGACGTATATAGACCCGAATGGCTCTGAAAACGCCATAAAACTTAAAAGAAAAAGAAGATCCGCCTTACCCATATTCCATGAAGCGACGGGTGTAATTTGCTATTGACTGGTGGTATTTTGAGAGACCGGCAGTGCGACCACATGGTGTTCACACACGCCTTTTTATGACGCAGCAGCAATGAGTGAGCAATGTGTTAAGTGAACAACGAGGTATTACGTATGGAATACAGTCACCTGCGGTACGTTGCAGTGTTAATTCACGTGTGTGTGTGTGTGTGTGTGTGTGTGTGTGTGTGTGTGTGTGTGTGTGTGTGTGTGTGTGTGTGTCATTTTCTCACAATTAATAACTTGTAAACACACAGGCCACCCCCTGTCACAGGGGAAGGGGTGGGAGTCCAGAGGGGTGGTGCGGTCGGAGGAGAGAGAAGCAAGGCTTGGGGAAGGGTAGGATGGAAGGTGGGAGGAGAAGGGGTTGGGTGGGAGTCCAGTGGGATGGGGGAGGAGGGAGGGGAAGTGGTGGGGTGTCCAGAGGGAGACGGGGTATGAGGGGAAGGGATTGGGTGGGATGAGGGAGGGGTTTGGGTGGGAATAGGTGGGAGGAGGAAGTGAAAAGGGGTGGAGTGGAAGGATGACTTTGTAATGACTTTGTATATGTACAAAGCTTGTACATATACACACTAGCAAAGTTATCCGGCATATTTGCTGGCAAAACATTGCCTCAAAAAGAGAACCATAACAATTACAACGACATATGGGCAGGGTACAGCCCGAAGTACCCCGTGGGAGACCCCACTCCCTCTCGTCAAAACTCAAGGTGGGGAACCCGATCGAAGCAAGGGTGGAAATCACTCCATTTATGATGACGAAACGTCTAATGCTCGAAGTGGAGATCGGTTTTTGAGGTTTGGGACATGGAATGTAGGGACAATGACAGGGAGATCAGGAGAAGTGGTGGAAGTATTGGTCAGAAGAAGAGTGGACATATGTTGTGTGCAAGAGACGAGATGGAAAGGAAGTGGTGTGAGAATGGTGAAGGGTAGGCAGGGGCAGAAATACAAGTTTGTGTGGCAAGGGTGCCCGGAGGGCGTGCATGGCATTGGTGTCCTGTTTTCTGAGGAGTTCGTAGACAGTGTGGTGAGTGTGACTAGAGTGAGTGATAGGTTGATGATGGTGAAAATGATGATTGGAAAGCTCTTGTTGAACGTCATCTCGGGATATGCTCCGAAGGTTGGTCGGAGCGATGAAGAGAAGGACACGTTCTGGTGTGCAATAGAGAAGCTGATGGAAAATGTGAAAGATGAGGAAGTCGTTGTGGTAGGAGGAGACCTAAATGGACATGTGGGAAGGAGTATGGATGGTTTTGAGGGAGTTCATGGGGGTTACGGATATGGTGTGAGAAATGGAGAAGGTGAAAGGATTTTGGAGTTTGCTGATGGAGCTGATTTGTAATACTCAGTTCCAGAAAGAGGATAATAAGCTTGTTACATACATGTCAGGTGGGTCAACGACAACCGTTGACTACCTGATGGTGCATAGGCGAGATAGGGGGCACCTCCGGGACACAAAGGTGATCCCGGGGGAGGAGGCTGTTTCACAGCACCACTTGGTTGTCCGCGACATAAGGGTGAAAGGTGCGAGGAGAGCTCGGCGGGTGAAGTACCAACCGAGAATGAAGGTGTGGAGGTTGAAAGAGGTGACAATAAGGGAGGCATTAAAAGAGAGGCTGAGTAGGGTAGAGGATGATGTGGTTGAGCTTGAAAGTGGTTGGATGTCAATGAAAGATAGTCTGTTGGGAGCCGTTGGTGAGGTATGTGGATGGACAAAAGGACCACCGAGGCACTCGGAAACATGGTGGTGGGATGATGAAGTTGGAAAGAGGATTGACGAGAAGAGGAAGACTTTCAAGGAGTGGCAGAAAGCGAAGGGTACGGGGGCAGAAAAAGCAGAGCATGAAAGTTATAAGGCAGCCAAGAAGGCTGCAAAGAAAGAGGGAGGAAAGGCGCAGGAGGCATGTAGGAAAATGTTCGGAGAACGCTTGGATTCGGAAGAGGGTCAGACAGCGGTATTCAGGATTGCAAAGCAGATAGCGAAAGAGAGGTGTGATGTGATGGGGGTGAGTTGCTTGAAGGATGAAGTGGGACAAATCGTTGTGGACCCAGATGGAATTAAAGGAATATGGAAGAGATATATGGAAATGTTGTTGAATGCAGAGAATGAATGGGATGGCAACATAGAGAGTAACCCAGTTTTAGGACCGGCAGAGAAGGTAACTGAGAAGGAAGTTGAGGAAGCGATAAAAGCAATGAAGAATAGAAAAGCGGGAGGGCCGACGGAGTTGTGGGACATATGTTGAAGGCAGCAGGAAGTTGGGGTGTGAAGAGAATGACAGAGATCTGTAATCTGGTGGCGAAAGAAGGCCGCATTCCAGTGGATTGGGAACTGAGTACCCTCGTCCCTCTCTACAAGGGGAAAGGTGACCCTCTGGACTGTGGCTCGTACCGAGCGATAAAGTTATTGGAGCATGGAATGAAGGTATTGGAAAGGGTGTTGGAGAGGAGGATAAGGAAGAAAGTGAAGATCGACGAAATGCAGTTTGGATTTATGCCAGGAAGAGGAACGACAGATGCGCTTTTTATTGTAAGGCAGTTGCAGGAGAAGTACATGGAAAAGAGGAAGAAGTTGTTTCTTGGGTTTGTTGATCTGGAGAAAGCATTCGATAGGGTTCCACGCAAAGTAGTGACATGGGCATTGAGGAAGTTAGGAGTGGAAGAATGGTTTATCAGAGTAGTGATGGCAATGTACAAAACAGCATGCACAGCTGTAAGAACGAAGGACGGAAACAGTGGTGAGTTTGAGGTGAAGGTGGGAGTGCATCAGGGGTCGGTACTAAGTCCACTACTATTTGTAGCTGTGATGGAGGTGCTGGATCAGAACGTAAAGGAGGGTTTACCATGGGAGTTGTTGTATGCAGATGATCTGGTGTTGATTGCGGAAAGTATGGATGGACTGAAGGAAAAGCTGAACAAGTGGAAGGAATGTAGGGAGACAAAAGGTCTGAAGGTGAATATCGGAAAGACGAAGGTGATGGCAAGTGGTAAAGCATGTGGTGCGGTGGAAAGAACTGGGAAGTGGCCGTGTGCTGTGTGCAGGAAGGGTGTCGGAGTGAACTCCATTCAATGTACAATGTGCGCTGAGTGGGTTCATCAAAAATGTAGTGGTTTGAGAGGGTCATTAACCAGTGTGGCAGCTACATTCAAATGTCAGGTGTGCACAGAGGGAGCTGCAGATGGAGGAAATGTTGAGTTGGATCTTGGAGACGGCGTGAAGCTGGAAGGTGTGAAAACATTTTGCTACCTCAGAGACATGCTGAATGGAGAAGGTGGATAAGACTTGGCAACGGTTGCTGGAGTGAGATGTGCATGGAAGACGTTTCGGGAACTGAGTGGCATGCTGATGAGGAGGGGAGTGTCGTTGAAGCTGAAGGGAAAGGTGTATGCTGCATGTGTGAGAAGTGTTATGATTTATGGGAGCGAGACATGGGTAATGAACGTAGAGCAGCAACGAAGGCTGGAAAGGGTGGAAATTCGAATGGTTCGGTGGATGTGCGGAGTATCGTTGAGAGAGAGGAAGACAAATGATGAAATGCGAAAGATGATGGGAATAGAGCCTGTGATTGATGCTGTGAAGAGAAACAGGTTGAGATGGTTTGGTCATGTGTTGAGGAAGGATGAAAGTGACTGGTTGAGAAGAGTGATGGAAATGAATGTGGAAGGAAGTAGAGGACGGGGAAGACCGAGAAAGACTTGGCTAAAGATGGTGGAAGAAGAAATGCAGGCAAGGAGGTTAACAAGGGGAGATGTAGAAAATAGGGCAAAATGGAGAAGATTGTCATGGGGACCGCAAGGCTAACCCCCGCTCTAGTAGGGAAAATGGCCTTAATAGGCATGTTGTTGTTGCTGTTGTATAATGTAAATATATATACATATATATACACAGGAGATTTGGGGAATGCGACATCCCACCCGATCTCCTGCCTCCTCCCACACCATCCTGCCCTCCAGACTTCAACTCCACCCCTTTTGACTACCTCTTCCCATCTATTCCCACCCAACCCCCTCCCTCATCCCACCCAATCCCTTCCCCTCCTACCCCATTTCCCTCCGGACACCCCACCACTTCCCCTCCCTCCTCCCCCATCCCACTGGACTCCCACCCAACCTCTTCTCCTCCCACCTTCCAAATATATATATTTATATTCCAGTGGGGAATGCGACACGAGTGCATCCTGCATGCAGACAAAATAAATACAAGCTTTATATATTTGATGAAGTAGTTTGTGAGAGAGCCTTATATTGAAGAGGAACAGGTTACAATGATATGCAAGGCAAAAGACAAACTAAAAATGCTCCGATGTCCATTTCTGAAGGAAATTGACCTGTTGCTTTGTTTTTTTCCTGGAGTTTAATGGCAGAAAAACATCAGGAATTCGATTCTGATATTTGGCATCCACTGCCAGAGGAACGAACAAACGACGGAATGAATAAGATAATGAAAATATTTACCTTATTCGTTCAATTGAAGGATTCTTCGTTTGTATGCAACACAAGTCTGTGGTGTATCATCAATCATCATTGACTGAGGCCTAGCTGTGCTGCTGATGCGCCCTCTGCTGGTTTCGACAGGAATTTGGAATTCGGTGCCGGTGATAGCTTGCCTACTCTACGTGAAGGACTCCGTGGGATCTTTAAAATCAAACAACGAATGCTGACAGACAGGACACACATTTAATGTTCATCCGAGGGACGGCCGGCACACATATTGATGAATCACTCTGCCTGTGAAATACCAGGATGAGAGTTTATAGCTGGGCTGAGATTCGATCCCAGGCTGGAAAGCTTTTAGGGAAGTGTATGAACCTCTATCTTTGCCATCCTGCCGGTTGTAGTGTGGATTTGCCAAACAATATGTATTGACATTATGCATTATACACATTATAGTCAGGTTCACTATGTTTTTTCGTTCAAATTTTTTGGACATTAGCAAAACTATACATTTTTGGAATATTCAGAGCATGAGGAATCCAAAAATTAATGTTGGCATTTGCGTCGACACCTTTGCGAAAATGACACTCAGGACAGTGATGTCCTTGACCGATGTTATATTTTCCCGATTGTGACGTAATTAACAAAAATTTGAATAATTTTTCTTCGATTTTCATGATGTTGAGTTTTGTGCATACAGTATATGGGGACACATTTTCTTAATTTACACCTTTTCCCTAAACGTTAGAGGCCAAGGTCACAAGGTGGTCCGAATAAAATATGGCCATCATTGGATTGCGGGGTTTTGTAAGTCCCCCAGCCGGGAGAGGCTTACCCTTGGCGATTGCTTTGTGATCCCAGATATCTAGTTATGAATATTGTGGCATTTTGTATACATTAAACAGTTATTATTCCACTTCACCTGCTTTTTACACTAACCTCACACCCCGTCAATTTTAAAATAATCTTGTCCAGTTAAACAGCAGCGGGGGGGGGGGGGGGGGGGGGGGGGGGAGAATATTTTCTTTTTTTTTGAATAATCATGGGACAGAGATTTTTTTGCCCTGAGATGGAACATTCCTTTTGCGCTGTATTTATCAACACTTCCAGGGTGATGTGTTTTTTCATCAGTCAGACTCCCTCCACCACCATGATCACCACCACAATGACGACGACCATTACCACCACCGGGGAGCCCATCTAAAAAGATCGTGGACTACGATGGGTCGCATGAGGAGCCTTCTTGCCTTGGTGCCTCATGCAAGACGTGTCTTTTGAAATGACGTATGAATGCTAACGAGGCCTTTCACGCATGCGCTGTGTGATTTCAGTGACCAGTTTCTGCTCGTCCAGACACTTTTAACCTGCCGTTGCTCACGCAAAATCAGTGCAAGTGAAAGTCTTTCAACATAATTGTTCGCTTTAAATGAAGGAGTGGCATTTTCAAGATGGTTACACATAATTCTTGTTTCTGGATGCAAATCAGACTCGGAAATATAGAAAATACGAGAAATATCTGCGAATGAGACTGAGAGGTATTGATATACCACCACTTCCTGTTAAGATAAGTGAGCAGCCTCAGTGGATACAACACGCACACACATGCTTCTCCTTTTAGCAATATATGGAAAAATCTAGTATAATTTCTCTTGTGGCCCCGGAAACAAGAAAACAATATATATTTATGACAACCCTCACAGCTTCTGAGCTTCCACGCCCCCTTCCCCCCCCCCGCCCCCCCACTCCACCCCCAACATGACTAATAGTTATTATTATTTAGTATGCAGCCTGCTGCTTATGCTTGCATCATTGATGGGAACGCAGCTGCACCGCTAATGCAGTGCCCCCTGTTTCCAGTTAGCCGGTACTCATTTTGCTGAGCAAACTTAACCATTAATCCAACACCTCGTGATTTATAAGGCTTATGATTAATAGTAAATATCATCAATTAAACTTACTAGTATCACTATTACTTGTGTTAGATCAGGTCATTGAACAAATTGGTGGACAAAAAAAATGATGACGTCATCGGTCACGTGGTTTGGCCGCCATATTTGTTTTAACACAAAAATCTTTTAAAACACTAAAAACAGGTCCTGGCGACGGTCTGAAATCTCTGATTGCCCTTTCTTGTTTATTTTGTAATGAGAAGCAGCTTTGGAAAAACGCCACAAAAAACTCCTTGGAAGAACTCCATGTTAGCGGCAGGAAGGGTCATGTTATTAACTAATGTGGGGTATATAGACTACAGTAGATCTTCACTCAGTTCCACAAGTAAAATTAGCCTCACGGATGTCAGGATTCCTACAAATTCCTTTCAGTTCTGTGTTAAACAGAATTAGCGGCTGTTTAAAAAGATAATCAAACGTGCTTGTGGTATATAATTTTTTTCCTTCAGGTGGAGGTCGGTACTCCCATGAAACACCACAATAAGCTATTTATAAACTTTAACACGGCGTGGAAAAACGCAATGATAAAGCTATCTTAACACGGGTATACACCTCAACACGCAACCCCCTTGGTGGGAAAACCAGCTCGGGAAAGAAAACCCCCTTGTGGAGGGGGGCAAATGAATTTGCTGCAACCTTCATTGTGTGACCCTTCGTCATCCTGTCGAGTTTGGTTGAGATTGGATAAGTTATGACCGAATGTATCGCAGTCCAAAATCGTCAGACAGACAGATAGACACCAAATTGCATATTTTAGTATGATGATGCTGTGCATTCACACACCCCAGGTATGTCCTTCCCATCAATATTCAGAAGCACACCAAAGAGATACGGTGTCTTCCTCAAGGAAGTCTACCTGATGCATCCAGCTCCCACATAAACATAGCTGGCACAAGCTTTGTGTATTTTCATGTCGCGAAGATGTCCTTTGCGGAACAGCTGGTTGCCGTTACTTGGTAATGGCGCAAAGCATTGTCTTTCCAATTGGAGAAGTCGATTAAATAAATCACCAAGCATGCCACGTTCACAGGAAGCATTCCCACAAGGTTAAAAGTCCATTCACCGGTAGTGATCCGTCGGGGGGTTTGTGTAGCACACGACCGTGCACTTGGGCCTTGCAACCGGGCCACATGGCCGGGAGTTTGCAGTATGGGAAGCTGCCTGTTCAGCGAACTGAAAAGGTTATCCAAGTCTTTCGTTGTGTAGAGGCACAGTCCTTTGCCTCAGGTACTTTTCCAAGTATTTTCGGCTTCTTTTAGATTTTAGAAGCTTTGTGAGCCATTTTAGGTAACAATCCTTATCTCTCACACACAATATATACTGTAGGGTGCCTGAACCCCGCTATTTATAGGGAGGTTCTGCCCATGCTCACCGAGTATTGAGGTGGATTACATTATTTCGAAAGTCGCGTATAGCATGGGATGCATGGCCCTAACGCCACCACAGCTATATATACTGATCAACACAGGCCCATGCTATCATGTCAAAACGAGTCCGTGGGACACCTTGTGTACTGTATAAACAAGACAGATGAACGAACATCCTCTCCGTGGGACGAGATACGAATCCCGATGGTAAAGTACTCTAACCTAATGTGCACATCTGCATTATTCTTGCTCTTGAAGCACCATGACGGATTCTCACCATTTTGCTGTGATTTGATTTCACCAGATGACGGTGCAATGTGTCGATAAATATATAACATTATTTCACATCATCCTGTTTTCAGCCCACTGCACAACTATGGCCTCCCTTATCTCATATTAGGGGTGTTTGCCATACTCGTCAAGCTTGTGAAGTGTAGGTTGGTGAAAAAGTTTGGGCTGGAATTTGTAAACTGTCGCAGGTGCCGGTGCAAACCTGGGCAAGCCGGTTCGTCTCAAGAATTCTCAAAAAAAAAAAAAAAAAAAAAAAAAAAAAAAAATGTATACATACTATCGTCACTACAGAGGCACCTGGGCTATTCTAAGTAATGACGATGACTGTATGTGAGTTGCTGTGGTGTCATGATTTACACCAATCATAATGACGATGATGAACACTCCTTTTTAAATCTTCAGATACACAGGGTTGCCAATCCTAGGTTATTGGGCACAATTCTTGACGGGTCTCCATTCTGACGCAGGATACTCGAATGGCTCATTCGTCCCAGTAAGCTGGCACTCATTTTGCCGACCTCAGAAGGATGACAGACTGAGGCAGCCCACCTAGTGTTAATTCAATGGCTGAAAGGGGCTTGAACACAGGACACTGAGATCTCAAGCCAGAAACGTTAACCATTAAGCTAACACCAAGCCTTTTCATTCATAATAGTAATACAAACATTTATTTTCCACAAATTTATTTTAATTGGTGATATGAAATTTGAATTTTTTATTTTATTTTTCAAAAAAAAAAAAAAAAAAAAAAAAAATCTACTGCACAGACACGGGAGGGGTAGGTGTAGACCGGAAGTTTGCTAACAACAACAACAACATGCATTTTAAAGGCCATTTTCCCTGCTAGAGCGGGGGTTAGCCTACTTCTAAGTAAGTTTGCTACTATTTCACAAATTTTTTAGTAATACAAACATTTATTTTCCGCAAATTTATTTGTGTTGGTGATATGAAATTTGAATTTTTTAATTTATTTTTCAAAAAAAAAAAAAAAAAATCCACTGCACAGGCACGGGAGGGGTAGGTGTAGACCGGAAGTTTGCTAACAACAACAACAACATGCATTTTAAATGCCATTTTCCCTGCTAGAGCGGGGGTTAGCCTACTTCTAAGTAAGTTTGCTACTATTTCACAAATTTTTGAGGGAGTTCAGTGACGTGACAACACAGACACTGCATATTATATATAAATATAGTTTTTTTTCTGGAAACAAAAATGGACGTTGCTCAACTAGCTTACACATGTTTGTTAAAACGTTGGTAACATGCTCAAGGCAACTGCTTCGTATGACTATAACCTTCAATCAATCCCCATGTTTTCTCTTGCACTCACCTTATAAACGCGGGGAGGGGGGAGAGGGGTGTGTGGGAACGCCCCTTGAATCGCGCTTGGAGGGAAAGGGGGGCGGAGCGAGCTGGCGCAGGGATGACGATGACGACACGCTCTGCGGTGTGCCTCAGCCAATAGGAATCTGCGGCGGATGTTGCGTTTGCCGCAGTAATCAATCAGCACGACGACACAGCGATCTTACAGCGACATCTGCTGACCGACCGTGAGATAACATTTCAGGTCAGAATTTTGTATACGAACGCCTCACCATGGTGAATGATTTTTATTGTAATTCATTACGGTACAGCACAGCGAACACATAATGATGAAAGCAGCACAAATCACGAACGGAATGCTTTTAAACGCGAATTTTCAATCACGATTGAACATCTGAGGTGATACGCTAATGTACGGCAGGTTTTGCTTCATCCGGAAGTTGTTACTCCTCCGAAACGCATTCTTCGGTTTCTTCCGTGAAGGGAACGAGCCCCAGAGCAGTGCGAGACATTAGCGACGCATACACTGTAGTCACAACCTCGTAAACTGTATTAGGCACACAAGGTCGTACCTACAGGGTATGCGGGCTATATCAAACTCGATGGGCTCGTGCGTGACTCGCTGGTCAGTTTCGCTTAACCAAAGGTAGGAACCCGGTATAAACATGATTTCTAACCCGGAAGTAAAAACCTAAAACTATTGGATGGGGCACATTGAAGTAGAGTTGTGCTTCCTTTTTTTTTTTCAGGTGGGTGGGGGTCCCACGTTACCTGTAAAGTAGCCAAATCACAACAACTTTAAAAGCATTTGCCATAAGTTCTATCTGCAGTGGACATTACACCTTCTGTCCTCTGGCCAAGGTGGAAGCCCGGGCACCATACCCACCTGATCTCCTCAGATGCCTTCTTCGTACCGCAAACCGCATTCATTGGAGTCAAATTCCCGTTATGTTTGTGCAACTAATCTTATTCATTCCTTAAAGCAGATTATACAACTCTAATGTTTTTCACATTAATGTTCAAATCTCTACAAAAGGCAGCTCGGATCACCATCAGTTGTCACCTGGATCACGTATGTGTTATGAACGAACGATAATCATAATAATCATGTGGATGTGTGGGATGCAGATTGCATGGATTTCGATCCATCGTTGATACTTGCTTTTTACACGGATGTATGGAATAACCTGGAATCGGAACTACACCTTTGTACATTGTGAAAGTGTCAAGTAAATACAAGATTGGTCTATCAAATGAGCCCCAGAGCCCCAGCCCCAAATGAGCCCCAGGTATATCAAATGAGCCCCAGAGCCCCAGCCCCAAATGAGCCCCAGGTCTATCAAATGAGCCCCAGAGCCCCAGCCCCAAATGAGCCCCAGGTCTATTAAATGAGCCCCAGAGCCCGAGAGCCCCAGCCCCAAATGAGCCCCAGGTCTATCAAATGAGCACCAGGTCTATCAAATGAGCCCCAGAGCCCCCAGAGCCCCAGCCCCAAATGAGCACCAGGTCTATCAAATGAGCCCCAGAGCCCCAGCCCCAAATGAGCCCCAGGTCTATCAAATGTATCGCGACACGTAATTTTATATACCTCCAAAACGTTGTCCGAGCGACTCACTCACATTTAATCCCAAGATCACGCCAACGATTCAATCAAAAAAGTTTTCAACTTAGATGTTTATATTCAATTAGTCGGAAAATATATTACTGTATATTTTTTTTATTTAGTTTATTTATATCTACGACAAGCTGTACGTTCCTTTTGACATATCTTGGACTATTGCGAACACGTCATTCTCCTTCTATAACTTTTTGAATGCCCCTCAAATATATTACACCAATATAATATATTATATAAAAAAATATATTATATAAGTTCCTATAAAGACAATATGCCCAGTAAGTAAACCATGATTTTTGCCAGAGTACCGTCGCAAACGCGATATATACACAGATCGGTGAGACCATGGCCTGGACATGGAAAAGTAAATTAACTGCGTTAAAAAAAAAAAATTGTTTTCATTTCACATTTAAAAAGCAGAAAAAAAAATCCACCATTTTCCCTTTGTTCTACCCTTCATACACCAGTGTATCCCATCATGCACCAGTGTATCCCATCATGCCTAAATATACAACCAATTAAACTATAACATAAAGGAAAATGTCTTTAGAATGCCAATTAAATTGTGTAGCCTATTATTTTACCAGATTTTGCACAATTATCCATGCAAAGCCATGAGGTTACCAAACTATCTTTGCCATGACATTAACATAATAACAAGAAGGAATTGATCTGATTTCACTTATGTTTTCCCGCCAGCCTTCAGTATTGACTGCCTTGTCGTGGCAAACTCCAACATGCATGATCAAGCTATGGTAGGCATGTGTCAAATTCCCTATAAACGTGAAATTCACAATTTGCCATTGATTACGTCATAATCATATCTCGAGAGTCGTCGGTGTACCGCGACCTAACGAAGAACTCCACGCAGGCTGATATCGGAGAATGCGAATGAATAATGTTTCCGTACTGCGGTATTCTTTTGTGGATTAAACTTCGGATGCATCTGAACGTCCATGAGCCAAAGACTGCAGTGACATGCCGCAGCGCATGCACAATGAACCCCCGGCCCCCCCTACCCCCGCACCCCCTCATTCCGTCGGGAGAGCTACAAATCGGCGGCACATTGGAGACGTGACAATGTAAGGAGAAAATCAGTCTATTTAAAAATATATATACATATATACAATAATATATAATTATATTATAATATATAATATATTATATATATATATATGGTATGTGTAACCATATATACCATATATACATATATACATATATATGTATATATACCATATATTATATACCATACCATATATACATATATATACCATATTATATATATATATATATACCATATATACCATATATAGTATGGTATATAATATATTATATATATATATATGGTATGTGTGTGCATAGGCTACATAAAAATGCAATCAAAGCTTTTCAATGCAGCAAATCTATTAGGTAGACAACACAAGATTATTTTCGTGTTATCCCCTTACTTTCACCAAATTATAAGGTTAAGTAGAGAAGAAAAAGGTAAGCTAATTCCAGCACCATTGTACGAAAGCAATTGTCAATTTGGAAATACACAACATACAGGAATTCACTTGTGACGAATCCATCGATGATACTGACGAATGAATGAAGATCAACAAGAAACATTTTTTTTTTTTGGACGGATATTTTCTGTCTGATGTCACCCCTGAGGTTAAATTGCATGTTACTAAACATAACAAAGAAATGCATCAATGTCATCGCAAGAATGTCATGATATGCACAAACACGCAGGTGTCACATCGAAACATTGGACTGTTTCGTTAAAACGATTTATAAGCATTTTTCCGAATCTGCAGCAAATGGCAAGCTAGTTATGACAATTATCCGTGAGTAGTACGACATTCGAAATAATCTACTTGGATCGTATAAATATCTATCTATGCATGAAATAATCCAGTTGGTATGGAGAAGAGTAGGCCGAGCAATACGTTGTGAGTGCAAGGCGACGGTATCGATAGCAAATCGTGAGACAATACACGGACACGCAACATCCTCTTTCTTATCGATGATTCACAGGTACACAATAGATATCTCCGCTTTGAAGAAGGTACTGCCGAATATACCGACGGTGTTATAAAATATATAAGATAGATATTTCTTGACCAACAACGGCGAAAGTCTTGCGCTTACCGGCCATCGCGGACGGTCATTGCGGCTAAGAGTGCAGACCGAGGATGATAAGATGGAGGAAAGGAGAGGGAGAGATGGACTCGAAAGGGGGGGGATTGGCGGGATGTGCATCGCTCACCTCACGTGCAGGAGCCGCAACGACGTCCGCACGGGGAAACTTGTGTGGTGTAAAGACATTAAATGCGTCCGTGTAGCTCTATCCTATTATGGTTTTAACCCACTGAGTTCCTTCGTATATGGAGGCTTCATCGGAAATACATAAAAGAGTTGCTGAGAAAATAATTCTTTGAAAACCCTGTTCGCCGCTCCTTCTCACGTGACCGCGGCCGGCCAATGAGAACGGCCGTAGCATCGTAAAGTTCTTCCACAAAGTTGTAAATTGCCATAAAACGCGGTGTAATTTATTGGTCGTTATGTGACGGGATAGAAAACCGGTTCGGGCCCGCCATTTCGTGCTCGTCAGGGTTACCGCAGGGTTTGCAGCGGGGACTGCAAAGCGGCTCAAGGTGCCTTACACGTTACAGAAAAAGTTTTCCTCATTGGCCTAGCAGAATGAGTAGGCTGAAAAACTTGATGCAAACAAATAACCTTTTTTATCTTCTTCCCCATAATTATCTCTTGATTGGGAAGAGGATTGGTAATAACGATTGTTTTATTTATTTATATTCATTTATTTGCCTATGTCGTGACGTCAACCTCTTATGATTAAAGTTGCAATGGCCTATCTCGTCAAGATTTGACTGGGTTTTTTTGGGGTTTTTTTTTGCAATAATTGTTATTTTTTCTGAAATTTTTTTGGAAAAGTACCTGCTGGGGTATGAAGAGAAGGTAGGTTTAGTAGAACATCCTCCCTCCACCATATAAATCTTCTCTCTCCTAGTTATATGTTCATTATACTGATCATCTGCGCCAGCGGACTATCTGTCTGATGGTACGTTGGACAATTTCAATTGAAAAATGTTCCGCATACTGAACAAAAGGACCGATGACGTACACATATGGACAGCGAGCAGATGGGGGATCTTACCTCACATTTCCCTGTGGAGACATCTTGCCTCCCTGAACAATATACTGTACAGCACAAGCTGTAAATGAACACGACCAATGACGTATGAAAACCTTCCGTATCTATAAAAGCAAAGTGCACTAGCCTTAAACCCTGCGTGGATCTGCATAAAGTTAGGCATGCTCCTGGTGTTTGGATAAACAACCTTGTGGAATGGGAGATCGGCCGCATGACCTGCGGTGAACCGTTCGAATGCATTCCGGAAATGGCAGCGGGCAATACAACTCAGGAGGATTGTCGCTATCAGCTTCAAAACAAAGCCCCCTCCAGGCTCCAAGCACCCTGCTGTTGTGGTATTGTCAAAGGGCCGTCTTCCAGAATCGTGCAAAGGAAGGAAATGCAAAGCAATGCGGCAAAACTTTGGACATGAGGCGCCATTTTAAAATGAGAAATCAATTGCGTAATTAATTATACACAATCTTAAGGACCAAAGATCTGCGTGTAGGCCTATGAGGTCATCATTATTTATTATTATTATTATTATTATTATGAGATGTGTTTTGCAGGCACGATTACAACTTTGTAATTTCTGTATATCACGGACCATTATGAATCAAATATAATTTGCTATTGTTCAAATTACGTCCTCGTCCTAGACTCGGGACTGAAACGTATCGATTTGGGATATTTATTTCCGGTCAAAATCGGACCTTCCTTCCGGTCACGTTTCGGTTTGTGAGTTCACTAAAGAATCCTGCAAACCGGATATAGAATTTTTTTTTTAATATTGACGAATGCTTTGAGTCTTTTCCACACCAGCTTGTATGATACTCACCTGGAAATCACCCCAAACAGCACAAAGGGACGTGTGTGTAGGGAACACTGTGTGTAATACGTAGGCCGACAGTTCCTCGGGCTTGTTCATAATGGGTGTTCATAGTTTTTTTTTAATCTTTCGGTTTTCCTGACAAAAACTCGATGATCAGATTTATTGTGTACTTGTCAGTTGGATTTTGAAATGTTATTTCAAGGTTGCCAATAGTGTTGGAACATTCTGTACAGTATCGTCCTGTAAAAACGAATTGGAAGCAAGCACAATATGGTGTGGTCGGAACCCAACACTTGATATATATTTTTTCAGTTGCAAATTTTGCCTCACACCAGATAATCACATGCACGATACACGTGTAACCTGCTGAATTATATCCTAATATGGCTTATAAAAATACACTATTTCGTGTTTAGCCTATCTTGAATTCAGAATAAGTACGAAGGCTTTCAGTGAGGCTTTGTATTTGGCCCATCATACAAAAGTGATAACAAAAAGGGTTAATTTCTCAGTTTAAAGGATGAAATAGTTGCAACATTAATGTGTAGAAGTATTACTGAGTAGAACTATTCCTTAATCTGAGGCATTTATTTTTTACTGATAATCGCTGGTAAAAGGGTCCACAAGACACTTTCAAAAGACACTACAAACGACACAAGTGTGCCGCACTGACCGGGTCCTCAGTCGAAGTCCTCAGCATCATCCCGTTTCGGCCCTTCAACCTCGATACGGTCAGCTAAGGTGGGCCAGCAGGAGCACATACACATCCACATGCAGCAACTACACCTGGATGCGTACATACCCTCACCCCCAGCCAGTGCGAACGCAGACTACAACAACAACACCTCCGCATCCAGAATCCACAGCACCAAACAAACATGGTGGAGCACTCAAACACCCACCTTTATACCCTTCACCACTCACCAACAAAACACACCAGATCATTCATACATACACATACACACCCATACACACACACACACACACAACACCAACCAACCACCTACCCTTACAACATACACCACTCAACATACAAAAACACACACTCATGCAAAAATTAATTCATGCAAAAACACACACGAATTAATTTTGAGGTGTGTTTTTGTATGTTGAGTGGGATATGTATATATATATATATATATATATATATATATATATATATATATATATATATATATATATATAAAATATATATATACAGTGTATATATATATATATATAAATGTGTGTGTATGTATGTGTATATATGTATGTATGTTTATATATATATATATAATATATATATATATATATTATATATATATATATATATATATATATATATATATATATATATATATATACACAGTATATATATATATATATATATATATATATATATATATATATATATATATATTATACACATTCATACATGTACAGATATGTGTCGTTTATAGTGCCTTTTGAAAGTGTCTTGGAGACCCTTCATATTCAGTATGTACATATACATATATATATAATCATAAAAAGTGTTGGCATTTCTTGGTATGAAAACAAACTTAGTTGTTATCCAAATAACCATATGACTAGTACTGTATATGTGTATATAACATATATATATATATAATATATATATATATATATATATATATATATATATATATATATATATATATATATGTATATATATAGTTATTGTAATGGTAATTGACAGTCAACCAATAATAACTACACTCGACAGGATTTGAATGAAATTGGAAAGAGTTGACCAAGTCTCAGGTGACATTTAATTTGTGATCCATAGATCTAAATACTCCATCTCCAGCATACAGCAGCCATTTTATATCTGATCTATAGCTAATTCTTGTCACGTGCCAAAGCATGGATTTTTCAGGAGTGTCAGGATAGTTGTCTGTGTCTGTGTGTGTGTGAGTCTGTGTATGTGTTTTACTATAAAAGCCACGAAACTCTATGCCCCCAAATTTCAACAGCTAATAAATAGTAGATTTAGCCTCGGGCCGATACATATACATATTCAGTAAATGTACTGCATATTTGTAGCATTGAAAATGTTACACAAAGAAGATACAATCACTCCAAAAATGCCAACTGTTTTTATTTTTTAATATAAAAGTACCCTTTATTTAATTTGTAATCAAACTATTTATATATATATATATACACACACACCTCTACCTGCAACTAATAAAACATTTATTGGAGTATCTCGTTCATCGAATATTGTGAATACTGTGTGATGTTGTTTTTTTCCAGACTTCTATGTTGAGGCATGGGCATGTTGTAGCATGTTATTCAGGAGACATACAATTGATTCAGTGAAAATTTTAATGTGATGAGAAATTTTTTTTTTTACTAACCATTTTTTTTCATTAAAAACCAACAGTAACCCAGAACATTGAAAAATATTTTTCTAGCAACGAGAAAATTACATGTCACATCACATATATATACATATACATGTACATGCATTAAACCGACATGTATGCTATTGCTATTAACACCTGTAAAATCAGACTCATGGGAAACGCATTACAATCGCAATCCTGACAGGAGTTAGGTCACTTTTGGAATCAAATAAATACAATTCTATATTTACAAGCCAAAACGAATTTGAATATTTAAAAAACATCACAATATTTATTATACTTCATTGTTCATTCTAATTTCTCAAAGCGCTTTGAAAATAACTTATCCGTCATGCAGTTTAGAAAGAAGGTAGTGCACATTTTAAAAACACTTTACAGCATACAGGGGAAAAAAATCACATCACGTTATTGAATGACATATCAAGAGTGAAATATCATTCTTTTGACGAAGTGTGTGCATCTGTCGCTTCAATGATGTTTTCTGCTCTCATCATCTCTTCTAAATCCTCTTTCCTTGCTGGGAATTTGTCTTTATTGTTCTCTTTTTTCCATTTCATGCGCCGATTCTGGAACCAGATCTTGACCTGGCGCTCGCTGAGGCCCAGAGAATGAGACACCTCGACACGTCGCTTGCGGGTTAAGTAGGGGTTAAAAAGGAACTCCTTCTCCAACTCCAAGGTCTGAAAGCGTGAGTAGGTTTGTCGGCCCCTGCGTCGACCTGGTCCCGCTTGGAGGTAAAATGACATTATTAGCAGAAAACAGTGTAAAAAACATGACCACATTGGATGTGAACATTCAAATCCTTGAGGTATACGTAAAAACGTTGAAGCAAAAACAACTGGGGCACGTCAAAAATGAAAACGTTGGAGCAAAAACAACTGGGGAACGTCAAAAATGAAAACGTTGAAGCAAAAACAACTGGGGTACGTCAAAAATGAAAACGTTGAAGCAAAAACAACTGGGGAATGTCAAAAATGAAAAACGTTGAAACAAAAACAACTGGGGAACATCAAAAATGAAAACGTTGAAGCAAAAACAACTGGGGAACGTCAAAAATGAAAACGTTGAAGCAAAAACAACTGGGGAACGTCAAAAATGAAAACGTTGAAGCAAAAACAACTGGGGAACGTCAAAAATGAAAACGTTGAAGCAAAAACAACTGGGGAACGTCAAAAATGAAAACGTTGAAGCAAAAACTACTGGGGAACATCAAAAATGAAAACGTTGAAGCAAAAACAACTGGGGAACGTCAAAAATGAAAACGTTGAAGCAAAAACAACTGGGGAACATCAAAAATGAAAACGTTGAAACAAATACAACTGGGGAACGTCAAAAATGAAAACGTTGAAACAAATACAACTGGGGAACGTCAAAAATGAAAACGTTGAAGCAAAAACTACTGGGGAACGTCAAAAATGAAAACGTTGGAGCAAAAACAACTGGGGAACGTCAAAAATGCAAACGTTGGAGAAAAAACTACTGGGGAATGTCAAAAATGAAAACGTTGAAACAAAAACTAGTGGGGAATGTCAAAAATGAAAACGTTGGAGCAAAAACAACTGGGGAATGTCAAAAATGCAAACGTTGGAGAAAAAACTACTGGGGAACGTCAAAAATGAAAACGTTGGAGCAAAAACAACTGGGGAACGTCAAAAATGCAAACGTTGGAGCAAAAACAACTAGGGCACGTCAAAATGAAAACGTTGGAGCAAAAACAACTAGGGAACGTCAAAAAATGAAAACGTTGAAGCAAAAACTACTGGGGAACATCAAAAATGAAAACGTTGAAGCAAAAACAACTGGGGAACGTCAAAAATGCAAACGTTGGAGCAAAAACAACTGGGGAACGTCAAAAATGCAAACGTTGGAGCAAAAACAACTGGGGAATGTCAAAAATGCAAACGTTGGAGAAAAAACTACTGGGGAACGTCAAAAATGAAAACGTTGGAGCAAAAACAACTGGGGAACGTCAAAAATGCAAACGTTGGAGCAAAAACAACTAGGGCACGTCAAAAATGAAAACGTTGGAGAAAAAACAACTAGGGAACGTCAAAAAATGAAAACGTTGAAGCAAAAACTACTGGGGAACATCAAAAATGAAAACGTTGAAGCAAAAACAACTGGGGAACGTCAAAAATGCAAACGTTGGAGCAAAAACAACTGGGGAACGTCAAAAATGCAAACGTTGGAGCAAAAACAACTGGGGAATGTCAAAAATGCAAACGTTGGAGAAAAAACTACTGGGGAACGTCAAAAATGAAAACGTTGGAGCAAAAACAACTGGGGAACGTCAAAAATGCAAACGTTGGAGAAAAAACAACTGGGGAATGTCAAAAATGCAAACGTTGGAGAAAAAACTACTGGGGAACGTCAAAAATGAAAACGTTGGAGCAAAAACAACTGGGGAACGTCAAAAATGCAAACGTTGGAGCAAAAACAACTAGGGAACGTCAAAAAATGAAAACGTTGAAGCAAAAACTACTGGGGAACGTCAAAAATGAAAACGTTGATGCAGAAACAACTGGGGAACGTCAAAAATGAAAACGTTGGAGCAAAAACTATTGGGGAACGTCAAAAATGAAAATGTTGGAGCAAAAACAACTGGGGAACGTCAAAAATGAAAACGTTAGAGCAAAAACAACTGGGGAACGTCAAAAATGCAAAGTGTATTTTTAACAATTACAAGTATATAACAGTGCATGTCCATGACATTAAAATAAACGATGTGTAATATACTCACATAATAATCGATTAAAGCAAACAACTCTCTGAGGTGTAAATAGGATGTAAACGACATAGCAAACAAATTAATGAAAAGCTGCACTTCATACTATAAATAACAATAATTAATTTAACAATATTACACGCTCAACAAGTTTTGCAGACGAGATGCTCACAATAATAAAAAGAAAAACAACACCGGCTTTTAAATTTTTTTACATGTAAGTATATATAATCCATCAGAATAAATATCTTCTCACTCATTATATATACTGATAAATTGAAAAATAAATAAACATCATGGTATTTTGAACTATTAAGAATCTCGTTTGGAGAATCTTTTGAACACCCTTCATAGATCCTGCACAAGGTCACTTTGTGACGGCCTAACATAGCATGGTTATGTTTATATATATATATATATATATATATATATATATATATATATATATATATATATATATATATATATATATATATATATATATATATATATATATATGTGTGTGTGTGTGTGTATATAAATATTAAAGCTTATTTCCTCCAAAGAGATAACTTTCAATTCCACAATGGCCTTCCTCATAGCTCTACACCTGACGTCCTGAGGAGCGTGTGACACTTTATTCCATTGCATCTACGATATACATTTACATGCTCGCGATACAGTTTCACCATAAACAGCACGCGCATATAAACACCCGGACATTTATAACCACCCCGCTCATTAAATGTCAATAGCAGGCTGAATATTTGGCAGGGCCGAGTTGGACACCTCCCTGCATGAGCTAGTCCACACTATATATTGACGGGCAATTTGAACATAAACGCCTTCAAAAGTTACTGCCCAGTGCTGGCGGCGTGTTTTTACAACCTTGGCTCCACTTTGAATAATAAAGCAAAGTTTCAAGATGGAATAGGGCAGCGGAAGTCAATAGTATTTTGTGGCAACAATAATATAAAACATATACATATATATATGTATGTACACAGACAGACACACACACACACACACACACACACACACACACACACACACACACACACACACACACACATACACACACCGGTACACGTTCGGGAGTGCTTCCTCGCCCTTCGCACATCAGGCTCTTTTCTCACCTTGGTTGCGCATCCACGGGAAAAGAGATGCACCAGTCCCTCCATGTCCTGACAGCTCGCCATCATCTGTGAGCTCCCCTCCCGAGCCGAACCCCTTGAAGTCGGAATACTGTGCCACGCCGTTACAATCTTGTTGCAAGGCGAGCACAGGCTGCCTGGGAAAGGCCGCGTAGCCGTAGAAAGCGGCGGATTCGAGCGCCGCGCACGACGTCCCTTGGTATCCGGAGGCCGCTGCAGCCGCCGCCGCCGCCGCCGCGGGATAGAATTCGGCCACAGCCGCTGAGGGCGCCGCTCCGGCTACGTGTTCGAACGCAGGCCCTCCCGCGGAGCCGTAGAACACCGCCTGCCGCGCCCCGCCATCCTGAGCCAACCTGCAGTCGTAGTAATTGGCTCGGAGGCCTTCACCCCCTTTGTACTTGCTTAGGAAAGAGTTAGCAAAATAGGAATTCATCTTACAGAGCGGAGTGACGCCTATTACCAGTCCAAAGATTAAGAGTGCGTCACAGAAATTAACACTAAATCTAAATATCAAAGGCGAAACAATCGAAACACAGGATGACAACATAATACACTTTTTTCTTCCTAGGTTTTCGATGTCCAATCGGCCATTTTAGTCCATAAACCGCGGAGCTCGTAAAATTGCGCTCCTTTCCAAAAAGCGCGGGATCAAATGTCGAATTTTTATGGCACTCTTCTCCGGTATGTGCAAATTTATTGCTCCTTTACCCACCCTACCATATTCCATCGCGTCTGTGCTGCCGATGGAGAAAAAGGTGGGGATGCTCGGGCGGATTAATATGGTGGAACAGTAGATACTAAAATATCCGTCTCGGGAGCAGATACGAATGCGCGACAAAATAAAATCCCTCCATCAGGACGTCCCAGCGAAAGCGCATTTGAATTTTTTTTTTTCACTTTATTTACGCAGCAGCTCGAATTTTGTTTTTCTCCGTTCATAATAAAGACACAGAATACTATAGGCTCGGCTTACCGAAACGATGAAGTGTTTGCACCGATGTTCACCCATTAGGATGTTATGCGTTTTGTAAGAAAAGATGGCGCTGTACATGTTCACCCTGTCATTAAAATAGATACTCGAACCGAAAATTACAATATCAAACCATAAAACGAGTTTGCATCTTATAATCCAACAAAGACGGCAGAAACGCAACTCTGCTCCAGGCTCGATAAAAATATCATCATGAGATTGATGTGCAAAATTAGGTTTCGCTTTTGATATACACCCAGATACATGATCATTAAGTCCGTAGCCTACCATAAATATTGTTAATGAATAATTAAATTTTGTTTTTCAAGATTCGTTGTCGTTAAGTGTAGACTCTTGAAATGTAAATTATAGTTATTTAATTTTGTTAACATATGTGAGGCTATGGACTTATCGATCAATTCTCGCTGAAGTCTCATGTTACTTGTTTAATCAGTTTTTTTGCTTTCTTTACCTCCCCCACAAAACGTGGATGGAGGTTATGTTTTCACCCCTGTCTGTCTGCCCGTTTGTCTGTCTGTCTGTCCGTTTGTGAACAAAATATCTCAAAAAGTTGTGGTCGGATTCGGACGAAATTTGGCAGAGATTGATTCGAAATTTGGTAGCGTATGTGACACCAGCGGAATGATTAGATTTTGGTGAAGATCCGGATCCGGATCCGGCTACTAGAATTTTTAAAGTGATTCTTCACCATTGGGTGATAAGGCCAAAAACGATACATAGCACGATATCTCAAAAGGTTGTGGACGGATTTGGACGAAACTTGGTGGACAGGTTGGGTGTCTGACAAGGACGATTCGATTCGATTTTGGTGAAGATCTCAATATGGATTCGGATATGAGAATTATTTAATTTTCTAAGTGATTCTTCACTATTGGGTGATAGGGCCAAAAACGATACATAACAGGATATCTCAAAAAGTTTTTTTTAAAACTAGCATATAAAATACTAGGAATAATTGTATAATTCCTAATCAATTAGCTGTATTGGCATGTCCAGACGAGATGCTGTTATAGTATTGCAAGAAATCATTCATTTCGCTTTTGATTACCTCTGAAGGTCCCTGAAATCATGATTGCACATCAGTAATTACAATACAAGGTGATTTCCTTTAATAATGGTCAAACGTATGGCGTTTAAAAAGTTTAAGGAACGTCTTGCTCACAATAGTCCGAGAAACTACAACGTTGTTTAATAGTATATAATGTATTTAAGGATATAATATATAATATATTATACAATATATAATGTATTTAAGGATATAAATATTTCCTGAATTTCCTATTTATATACTGAAAAATAAAAAAAAATACCTTGGTGTGTGTTGGACTACTGTAGGGTACCATTTCTCTTTCAGACAACAATTTTAACACCCCTTGCACGTTCTAAAAACTAAACAAGCATAGTCAAACAAAGGAAGTCAACAATTGGAATTTTCTGCAATAACACAACACAATTGGAAACAATATACACCAGCAAAAGTACCTGTCTCCAGTGACGGGAAAATCTAGCCATTGTGGTGGCGAGAATAACCACAGAGGATGACAGTCAGGCAGTTGTCTGGGGAAATTCTATCCATCCTGTAGTGCTCAACTTCACCAACGGTGGTGCTATTCAAACCAACTGCAACAGCTAGGAAGTAAACCCCATCATTTTTCTTCTAATGAGCTGAGCATACAGTATTAATGAACAATAAAACCTAAATGCACTGAAACATGGAACTCGGAACTTTCATTCACCCAAACACAATTCTTTTTAATATGATCTATGGCTTGCAATGGAGCTGCCACTTACACATTTTATACATATTGTTACGGCCACGGCGACTGGGTCTACTATGAGGGGGTTAGCCTCCATTCCCTCCCTTACTTGCCGGACCTGAGGCTGCCGCGCATGAATAACTTTGTACTTTGGCAGGTTGCAAACCAGCAACTACAAACGCCAATTGGTACGTCACGCGATATCAGGGTCCAACCGTCTGACACCGTTTACCTGTACCACGTGACAGTTCTGACCGGGCAACGTACCCTCTGGCAGTGTACCACTCTTGTTCCTGGATGGTAATTTGGACGGCCGAGCAACTGTTTGGTACCTCCGGGCTGATGCTAATGAGCCGATTAACCGGGGACTGATGACCTCCCGTTCACTAGGTGCGAGCAATGGCATCGGACTAATGAAAGAAAGGACATTCACAGACAGAGCGGGTGGGGGGAAACGAACAGGAAAAGAAACGTAACAATGTAACTTTTTTTTCTTCTTTTTTTTGTATACAAGATCGAGGCTCGTGAAAGAGCTAACATTAATGACAAAAAAAAACCCAACACATAATAAAGGGAACAGGAGAAAAGATGGGGATAAAGGGGGAAGCACACAAGTACAACACTTGAGAGCAGGGACATCGGGAGATCTGTGGGAGCAAGAGGGCTTGGGGGATGGGAGAGGTAAAAACCACATGGACACAGCTCGGACTTTTTTTTTTTTTTTGTATACAAGATCGAGGCTCATGAAAGAGCGAACATTAATCACACAGAAAGACAAACTGACACATAAAACATATAACATGATCTTCCAGGAAAGAAGTCGGTATTTCAGAAAAGTGGATCAGGTGAATTAACGGGGGTAGAAAAGATCAAGGTGTTGGATGGGGGAAGATAAGAGATGGTGGTGAACAGCTGTTTTAAAGACCTGGAGGGAGGAGTGGGATTGAAGAGGGTGAGGGAGTTTGTTCCAGAGGTGGGAGAAAAGAGGAATGAAAGAGTGAAGGTGAGCAGAGTCTTGATTTTTGGCAGTTTCACCAGAAGAGGATGCTGGCTGATCTTGTGCGACCTGTCGGAGTATTTTGGTGACAGAGCACAGACAGGGCTGGGGGGGGGGGGGGGGGAGCTAGGCCAGAGAGGAGTCGGTAAAAGACAGAAAGACTACCAACCTGCCTGTGGTGAGTGAGTGAAAGGCCCTCAGAGTTAGCTTCATCGTGGGAGATTCCAATGATTCTGAAAGCTTTGGTTTCAACAGTGCGAAGCCGAGCTAGGTGTGAGGCAGGAGCACCAGCATAGAGGGGAGAGCAGTATTCCATTGAGCTGCGGATGAAAGCCTTGTATGTGGTGAGGAGCTCAGGTGTGCCAAGGAAGGACTTCGCACGATGGAGGATGCCCAATCGATAACTGGCTTTGGAGGCCAGATTTGAAATGTGGTTTTTCCAGGAAAGATCATGGCAGATAGTGAGACCCAAGAGTTTGAGTGACAGAACTTCTTGGAGAGGATTGTTGAGAAAGTAGATGGGAGGGTTGTCCAGTCGATCTTTTCGGAGAGACATAGTGAGAGTGTGAGATTTGTCAGGATTGAAAGGCATGTTCCACTTGTTTGAACAATCTGTGATTTTGTCCAGGTCTGCAGACAGTGAGGAGGCTGCAGACTGCCGATCTGAGGGATGAGGTATGGAGCGGCAGAGAGTGGAGTCTTCAGCAAAGAGATAGAGAGGATTTTCCAGAGAGTCGGAGAGATAAATGATGAAGCCAAGAAAAAGCACAGGGCCCAGAACACTGCCTTGGGGAACTCCAGCCTGAAGAGGAAGGGGAGATGAGAGCAATTCATTCAGGGCCACACGTTGACTATGACCAGAGAAGAAGTACACAAGCCATGCGTGGAGATTTCCATGGATACCATAGGAGGAGAGTTTGGTGAGCAGAGTGGGTTGCCAGACCGTATCGAAGGCATGTGATATGTTAAGGGAGACAGCTCTAATTTCCTGTTTGACATTGAGGACCTCCATTCATTTTTGAGACAGCAGAAGCAGCATGTCCAGAGTAGAGTGACCTGTTCTGAATCCAAATTGATGATCAGAGATCATGCCATTGGAGAAGAGGAAGGATTTGATATCCGAAGCAATGATGGATTCCATGCCTTTGCTGATAATTGGGAGCAGGCTGATTGGTCTGTAGTTGCAAGGATCTGTTTTTGCAACTTTTTTGTTTAAAGTGGTAATGTAATGTCAATGTTGGCTGATTTCCAAGCTGATGGCAGATGACCTTGAGCAAAAGAGAGGGTGAAGAGAACAGAGAGAGGGTGTGAAAGAGCGGCAGAACAGGATTTTAGGACCCGTGCGCTGATGCCGTCTGTTCCATTTGCAGAATCAGAGTCGAGGATTGACAGAAACTTCTCCACCTTGTCAGGAGAGAAGGACACAGAGTCCAGGAGCAGCTATTTACAAATATGTACAGTGGAACTTAGCGATAGTAAAGAAAAAGGGACGAGAAACAGAAACTTAGCTTAACCCATGCCTTATGATGATCACTACGAATAAACACAAGAAGGGCGCCCCTCACACATTCATGGAGGGGGTGGGGGAAACGAACGTGAGGATCCTGTCACTGGAATGGTTACAATGTTACCAGGATGCTCTTCCACTGCAACGACCTTGTCTTGACGTCACCAACGAGCACCACACCGGCAAAGGGCAGTTCCCAACACGAGCATGAAAAGGCAATCACCAGCACGAACACGGGCAGCACGTAGGCAAAGTCCAGCAGGCATGCCAAGAGAGAGAATGATGCAGGCAGGCCATGAGAGAGCGTCATGAACACGTGCAGAGAGAGAGAATTATGCAGGCAGGCCAAGAGAGAGAATCATGCAGACAGGCCACGAGAGAGCGTCATGAATATGTGCAGAGAGAGAAACATGCCGACAGGCCAAGAGAGACAATCATGCCGACAGGCCACGAGAGAGAATCATCCAGGCAGGCCATGAGAGAGCGTCATGAACAGGTACAGAGAGAGAATCATGCAGGCAGGCCAAGAGAGAGTGTCATGAACAAGTGGAGAGAGAGAATCATGCCGACAGGCCACGAGAGAGAATCATGCAGGCCGGCCATGAGATAGCGTTATGAACACGTACAGAGAGAGAATCATGCAGGCAGGCCATGAGAGAGCGTCATGAACATGACGTGCAGAGAGAGAATCATGCAGGCAGGCCACAGGAGAGAGTCATGATCACGTGCAGAGAGAGAATCATGCAGACAGGCCAAGAGAGAGAATCATGCGGGCAGGCCACGAGAGAGCGTCATGAACACGTGCAGAGAGAATCATGCCGACAGGCCACGAGAGAGAATCATGCCGACAGGCCACACGAGAGAGAATCATGGAGGCAGGCCATGAGAGAGCGTCGTAAACACATTTAGAGAGATAATCATGCAGGCAGGCCATGAGAGAGCGTCATGAATACGTACAGAGAGAGAGAGAGAATTATGCAGGCAGGCCAAGAGACAGAATCATGCAGGCAGGCCACGAGAGAGCGTCATGAATACGTGCAGAGAGAATCATGCCGACAGGCCACAAGAGAGAATCATGCAAGCAGGCCACGAGAGAGAATCATGCAGGCAGGCCATGAGAGAGCGTTATGAACATGTACAGAGAGAGAATCATGCAGGCAGGCCATGAGAGAGCGTCATGAACACATGCAGAGAGAGAGAATCATGCAGGTAGGCCACGAGAGAGTCATGATCATGTGCAGAGAGAGAATCATGCAGGCAGGCTGAGAGAGAGAATCATACAGGCAGGCTGAGAGAGAGAATCATGCAGGCAGGCCAAGAGAGAGAGAGCGTCATGAACACGTGCAGAGAGATAATCATGCAGGCAGGCCATAAGAGAGCGTCATGAACACGTGCAGAGAGAATCATGCCGACAGGCCACGAGAGAGAATCATGCCGACAGGCCACGAGAGAGAATCATGCCGACAGGCCACGAGAGAGAATCATGCAGGCAGGCCATGAGAGAGCGTCGTAAACAAATACAGAGAGAAAATCATGCAGGCAGGCCAAGAGAGAGAATCATGCAGGCAGGCCAAGAGAAAATCATGCAGGCAGGCCACGAGAGAGCGACATGAACACGTGCAGAGAAATCATGCCGACAGGCCACGAGAGAGAATCATGCCGACAGACCATGAGAGAGAATCATGCAGGCAGGCCATGAGAGAGTGTCATGAACACATACAGAGAGATAATCATGCAGGCAGGCCAAGAGAGAGAATCATGCAGGCTGGCAACGAGAGAGAGTCATGAACACGTGCAGAGAGAGAATCATGCAGGCAGACCACAAGAGAGCATCATGAACACATACAGAGAGAGAATCATGCAGGCAGGCCATGAGAGAACATCATGAACATGTGCAGAGAGAGAATCATGCAGGCAGGCCATGAGAGAGAGTCATGATCACGTGCAGAGAGGGAATCATCCAGGCAGGCCACGAGAGAGAATCCTGCAGGCTGGCAACGAGAGAGAGTCATGAACACGTGCAGAGAGAGAATCATGCAGGCAGACCACGAGAGAGCGTCATGAACACATACAGAGAGAGAATCATGCAGGCAGACCACGAGAGAGCGTCATGAACACGTGCAGAGAGAGAATCATGCAGGCAGACCAAGATGGAGAATCATGCAGGCAGGCCACGAGAGAGCATCATGAACATGTTCAGAGAGAATCATGCAGGCAGGCCAGGAGAGAGAGCGTTATGAACACATGCAGAGAGAGAATCATGCACGCAGGCCACGAGAGAGCATCATGAACATGTGCAGAGAGACAATCATACAGGCAGGCCACGATAGGGATTCATACAGGCAGGCCCAGAGAGAGAATCATGCAGTCAGGCCACGAGAGAGAATCATGCAGTCAGGCCACGAGAGAGAATCATGCCGACAGGTCACGAGAGAGAATCATGCAGGCAGGCCACGAGAGAGAATCATGCAGGCAGGCCATGGGAGAGTGTCATGAACACGTGCAGAGAGAGAATCATGCAGGCAGGCCATGAGAGAGTGTCATGAACACGTGCAGAGAGAGAATCATGCAGGCAGGCCATTAGAGAGGATCATGCAGGCAGGCCAAGAGAAAGCGTCATGAACATGTGCAGAGAGAGAATCATGCAGGCAGGCCACGAGAGAGAATCATGAACACGTGCAGAGAGAGAGAGAAATCAAGTCCAAGGCCTTTTTGTAAGGCACCTGACAAGGGTGGAGGCTGTTCGAGATTGTTTTTTGGGCTTCTGATCGGTGGCCTATTGCATCACCCTGCCCAACAAGCCCTCTCAAAAGTTCCTCAGGCCCTGATTGGTGGCCTGTCACTTCATGTCACAAGCCTTCTTGAAGGGACTTTTACCATGACACTCTTTGTCGAAGGGACTTTTATTATGACGCTCTCTATCCCAGGGACTTTTACCATGACAGTCTTTGTCGATGGGCCTTTAATTATGACGCTCTTTGGCGCCTATGGGAGATAAGGCTACCTCATCTCTCGGACTTCAGCGCAACAGGTAAATTAGAGCACGCACTTGGATGATGTGATTTTGAACCTGTGTGCACCACCCACTAATTATTCCTGATGAGTGGAGGGCCTCTCTTCCCATCTCCAACGCATAACGACATACTAACCTGTATAAGGGGAAGGGACTATGATAATGATCTACTATGCAATATCTATTCTGAGGGACCTGTATTGTGGTTGCCGTTACTTTTTAGCGGATTCCGAAAACCGCAACAATATTAACATACAGACTATTAGCATACAGACTATTAATAGCAGGACTATTAAACGAGGAAAACACAGCCAGTGAGTTTCCAGGGGGAAGTGACGTCACGTCCCGAGATACTCAGCAACAATGGCGCCGTTTTCTCACTGGTGATACTGGGTGGTTTGCCATTGCCTTCCCAGCATTGTTTGTTTGTGCTCTATCCTTTTACATGCTGAGCATCAAGCAACACCATTATTAAGGTCTTTGGTATTACTTAGCCAGGGTTTGAACTGCCGACCCTCCCAGATGTGAGGCAGACACTCCAACCATTATACCACCAAATCTGGTATCGATCGCAGACAAGGAGCGGGTGCTCGAACCATTACACCACCCAGTCTGGTATCAATCGCAGGGATCTGTAAGAGGTCTGTCGGTGTTTTTTGTGTGAAAACTGTTTTGTGCAAAGGAAAGATGACTGAATTTACCGATTTACAATGTAATCAATGACTGTTGTGTACAGGTTTGAATTTACAAAGGGAAACAATCGGGTGGTCGCTAGTTGCGTTGGACAGGTGATTATTCTGTACAGGTATGTCGGCCGGGCACAAGACTAAGTCCAACAACCCCTTTGGACTTAGTCTGAAATGGGGGGTTATGGATTGGATCTCCTCCGTCCGTCCATGCGTCCGTCCGTCCGGTCCGTGCTTGTGTCCGTCCGCAACCATATTTCGGACATGTATGGAACGATTTTGTTCATACTTGGCACAAAGACAATACATGATGATACAATACATTTTGTACAATACATGATGATACAATACAATACATTTTGTTTCATGATGCAATCAAAGATGGCCGACTGGCAGCCATTTTAGTTGTGAAAAATACCTGATGTTGAACACATCCTCAATCATTTCTCGGACTTGCATTTACTGATCTTGTTCAAACTTGACACACAGATAATAAATGATGGCTTACATATGCACATAATTATTTTTCGAGATCACGTCCAATATGGCCGAATGGCAGCTAACGTGTCCACAGCAATTTCTTGGCCATGCATGGTGCAATTTTGTTCAAACTTGACACGAGCACAGTACATGATAGCATGCACGTGCACCTCACTTTATTTTGTGATATGATTAAAGATGGCCGACTGGTAGACTGGCAGCCATTTTAGTTGAAAAAAACCCCAATATTGAACACATCCTCAACTATTTCTCGGTCATGCATTTACCGATCTTGGTCAAACTTGGCACACAGATAATGAATGATGACATACATATGCACGTCATTGCTTTTCGCGATCAGTTCCAAGATGGCCGACTGGCATCTATTTTGGTAATTAAACATGTCCCCAACCATTTATCGGACATGTATTGACCGAATTTTTCAAACTTCGCCCAAAGACAATACATGGGAGTATACATATGCAGAATTTTTCCTTTTGTATTCTGACCAAAAAAGCCTGACTGGTGGCCTTTAACTCCGTACAGAGAACTAAAACCACGTGGGCTACGACATTTTATGTATTTTTCTCCTTGTTTGACACAGGTCTTCTCTATGGGGGAAATGTAAATGGCTGCTATGAACAGGTTGTCGATCTGTACAGGTGGGCACTAGGGCACGTTTGACTGTATAGGCATCATTGTAGGCTAGAAAGCTGAATTTTTGAGGACTACTTTTTTTTTTTTTTTGTATACTGAATCGAGGCTCGTGAAAGAGCTAACATTTATTTCACAAACAAATCAAACAGACAAACAAAATGTATAAAAAGAGGAAGCGGAAGACAAGATAGGGAGAGAAGGGGAAGCACACAAACACAACATTTGAGAGCAGGGATATGCGTGGGAGGGAGAGGGCTTGGGGGGAGGAGGCGTGGGAAGGGGGGGGGGGGGGGTGGCAGATGTATAAAACACAAGGACACCAAGGACTTCTAGGACAGAAGTTGGTATTTCAAAAAAGTGGATTTCGGGTGAAATTAGCGGGGGTAGAAAAGATCAAGGTTTTGGATGGGGGAAGATAAGAGATGGTGGTGAACAGCTGTTTTAAAGACCTGGAGGGTGGAGTGGGATTGAAGAGAGTGAGGGAGTTTGTTCCAGAGGCAGGAGAAAAGAGGAATGAAGGAGTGAAGGTGAGCAGAGAGTCTTGATTTTGGCAGTTTAATCATAAGAGGGTTGCAGGCAGATCTTGTGCGACCTGTAGGAATATTTGGGGGACAGAGCCCAGAGAGAGCTGGGTGGGGCAAGGCCAGAGAGGAGTCGGTAGAAGACGGAAAGACCACCAACCTGCCTGCGGTGAGTGAGTGAAAGGCCCTTGGAGTTAGCTTAATCGTGGGAGATTCCAATGGTTCTGAAGGCTTTGGTTTCAACAGCGTGAAGACGAGCTAGGTGTGAGGCAGGACCACCAGCCCAGAGGGGAGAGCAGTATTCCATTGAGCTGCGGATGAAAGCCTTGTATGTGGTGAGGAGCTAAGGTGTGCCAAGGAAGGACTTCGCATGACGGAGGATGCCCAGTCGGTGACTGGCTTTGGAGGCCAGATTTGAAATGTGGTTTTTCCAGGAAAGATCATGGCAGATAGTGAGACCCAAAAGCTTGAGTGACAGAACTTCTTGGAGAGGATTATTCAGAAAGTAGATGGGAGGGTTGTCCAGTCGGTCTTTTCGGAGAGACATCGTAAGAGTGTGAGATTTGTCAGGATTGAAAGACATGTTCCACTTGTTTACCCAGTCTGTGATTTTGTCCAGGTCTGCAGAGAGTGAGGAGGCTGCAGACTGCCGATCTGATGAGGAATGGAGCGACAGAGTAGAGTCATCAGCAAAGAGATAGAGAGGATTTTCAAGAGAGTCAGAGAGATCATTGATGAAGACCAGAAATAGCACAGGGCCCAGAACACTGCCTTGGGGAACTCCAGCCTGAACAGGAAGAGGAGATGAGAGAAACCCATTCAGGGCCACACGTTGACTATGACTAGAGAGGAAGTCCGCCAGCCATGCGTGGAGATTTCCATGGATACCAAAGGAGGAGAGTTTGGTGAGCAGAGCGGGGTGCCAGACCGTATCGAAGGCACGTGATATGTCAAGCGAGACAGCTCTAATTTTCTGTTTGGCATTGAGGACCTAAATCCATTGTTGAGAAAGCAGAAGCAGCATGTCCAGAGTAGAGTGACCAGGTCTGAAATCAAATTGATGATCAGAGATCAAGCCATTGGAGAAGAGGAAAGATTTCATATCCGAAGCAATGATGGATTCCATGACTTTGCTGATAATTGGGAGAAGGCTGATTGGTCTGTGGTTGCTAGGATCTGTTTTTGCACCTTTTTTGTGCAAAGCGGTGATGTTGGCTGATTTCCAAGCAGATTGCAGATGACCTTGAGCAAAAGAGAGGGTGAAGAGAACAGAGAGAGGGAGTGAAAGAGCGGAAGAACAGGATTTTAGGACCCGTGGGCTGATGCCGTCAGGTCCAGTTGCAGAATCAGAGTCGAGGGTTCACAGAAACTTTTCCACCTTGTCAGGAGGAAAAGACACAGAGTCCAGGAGCAGCTGGGTATGACTGGGTATGGTGGGTACAGAGAGGGATGGGTTTGGGACACAAGATTTAGAGGCAAACACAGAGTTGAGGCATTCAGCTTTTTCACATGCGGAGTCAGCCGTGTAGCCGTTTGAGGTGAGGGAGGGGATGGAGGGGGAACAAACACCAGAAACAGATTTGACCAGACGCCACCAGGATTTGGAAGAGGGAGACAGATAAGAGACTTCGGTCTTGAGAACGGAGAGATATTGTTTCCTGGCTCTCCTGAGGGTGGACACACACTTGTTTTGGGCTTTGTGAAAGGAAATGAGATTTCCTTCTGTTGGATTTGCTTTCCAGGAGACGAAAGCAAGTTGTTTCTGGGCAACAGCGTTTCTGGGCACTCAGGGTGTTAGGTTAAATGTAGAGGGAAACCACACCTAAGTGTCACACTAATTTAAAAGGTAGTCCTGACCCTTGCTCGAAGCCGGCCGATCTCACTGGTATGTGGTTCGGCTCGGGGACGAGCCTGGCGAAAGGAGGGGTGCAGTGTTGTGGTTTTGAGAACCCACACAGGTAACATCATTGAAGGTTAAAGGTTGCACCCCATAGTTAGGCCACATGCAACACGTAGGTCACCTTAGAATGTTAGTTATTTCATCGTATGTGTTTAGGATAAGGCCATTTCCAATAGTTATCATCTGTGTTGTGTAAAACAAATAAGAGTAGGTCCCGTTCCATTGTGCCTCCACCCTACAAATTCCACCTCGTTGGGCAGAATCCATCCCGCGCCCCATTTGACAACTCCCAGTTTGTTACGCTTGGGATGCTCGCAGTTTGGGATGCTCGCAGTTTGTTACGCTTTGGCTGCCAGCAGCGTTTGCTGCTCTTGGTTTGCTGGTTTGCTGGAACTAGCCCAGCCACAAGGGAAGGCCCAAAAAGGGGGTGGAGCGGCAGCGAGGCTGAGATCGGATTGGCAGCAGGAGGGATGGTAAGGGCCACCAGCCAATCAGGGCTGAGGCGACATCGCCTGACAGGGTGTGGCTAGAGATTCCAGAGGGTTTGCTGGGCGTGTCAATAAAACCCGTTGCGCGAGGCCCCCACCTCAGTTATGAGGAGGGAGAGACGCTTGAACAGAGTTATGAGAAGGGAGCTCGAGTTATGAGACATGAGTTCGCTTGTTGAGTTATGAGCCGGGGTCCTCTGCTGAATGAGTTTGAGGAGAGATGCGCTGTGGCAAGCATTTTGGAAAGGATTGATTGTGCTTTACAAAGGGCTGGCGAAGGACTGCAGCGTTGTGAAGGACTTGTGAGGGGAGCCAAGCCTTGGCATTCGGGCAGAAGGACGTTGGTGGAAGCCGCTTTGGTAACATCATTGGGGGAGCGGCGCATTGTACATAACGATACCGGGAGCGCGTAAAAAGGCGCCGGTACACCTATTGCATACGCAATATAATCGCCAGCCAACCGACCTTTCCCCGATATATAATTGTCCGCCTCGCGCGTGCGCCACGCGGAGAGCTGCTTGCCGTCTTCCATCACCTGCACCATACGAGTCAGGGACCCGACGAGCCGTGGACGCCATCTTTGGACCCTCAACCTGACCATCTACATCCCCGTGTGAGTGAGTCTGAGTGCGAACGGGCCCTTGTCCAGGGATAAGTATAAGACTGTATAAGGCTGCCCTGTGTATCTGCTTCTTCCTCTTCAATGTACATTGTTCTTTTTCTTCCTCTTCTTATCTGCACAAAGTGTGTACTTCTCTTCCTTCCCATACCATTGTAATAAATTACCTGTTCTTCCTGTTTTCCTCTCAATTCGACCGTCTTATTGATTTCTCAATTGGGTAAGCTTGGCACGATTAAGAACCGCTCAAATCGGGTTTAGTACCTGTTACCGTGGTTCGGGGGGGGGGGGGGGGTGGGGGGTCATTTCCTTGCTTCACGGCCGGTGTTAGTACTTAGGTAATAGGACCAATTCGACCAACAACCCTATTTAACACCGACCGGAAGGAGCGTGATAGCCCCGGGATCGCGTCGGCCAGTAAAAGGACAAGGGGATTAATCCCCCCTTGATAAGGGGAAGGCCGACGTTGGAGATCCACAATATATATATATATATATATATATATATATATATATATTTATTTTTTTTGTGTTGTGGATTTGAGAATCATGTGTAATTGTTGTGAATATCACCCTCTGTAAGTGTAATGAATTCTTGTAAATATCTCCGTGTTGTGTGTAAAGGTCAAAGGTCGTCCTCTTAGTTACTCCATATACATACACGCAGGCCACCATATACCCTTTTAAATAGTTATTTCTTTATTCTATGTGAGTTTAAGGCTCTGTTGCCCATTAGTTGACACTCCATTGCACCGAATTCAAATAAGATCGACTCCCCTGAAATATCCCCATGGCCTCCGAAACCTGCCAGCAAGGCGGCGTTCGCCGCTGCTGCTTTGGGGTTGTGTTCTTCGCCGCAAGACTCCATTAGCCACGAGGTAATCTCGGAGAAAAGGAGGGAGGAGCCACCTTACGGGCGTAGCCCGCACCTCGTCATCAAGGGTGGAGCCCCGAACGACCAACCACAGGCTCGGTGGGTATGGCTTGGTAAGGCGTGGCATAAAACCCGCGGCGGACGCCCCCACGGCAGATGCGGGAGATGCGTGGACCAAGGAGAAGCGTGAAAGAGCACATGAGTGGGAGAGAGCACGAACCAAGCGTTCCATGGTGAGGTGCGACCGAAAACGCTGCTTCCACCGAATCCCTACCGCACGGAGCCCTGACGCGCTGCTGTGAACCAACCTGCCGGTGCGCGGTGTACAGCCAAATACTTGGAGCTGCCGGCTCCTCGCTTCCCGCCCGGAGTGGACCTGCTCACTGTGCCCTGTGATTCCACCTGCTCATCCCTCCAGCCGTTCCTGCCTTCATGCCCCGTGTAAGTCTGATTGTCATCCGTCTTCTGTGTTGTCCTGGGGTTTAAGTAAGTCTGTATAAGCTAGTGTTGCACTGTGTCTTCTGGTCCTTCCATCCTTTCTGTCTTTATTTTCGTATCCTTCCTTCTCCTTGGTTCCTTTGATTGTGTA